>NW_008652063.1:0-1129 GCF_000695815.1 Acanthisitta chloris | reverse complement strand
TATCTTCTTCAATCACAAATTTCATCTGAACGACGTTCATTAAAGTGGAACATACCAAGAATGCCATTCCTGTGATTAATGCAAAGAAAAAGCTAATTCTTTGGCTATATTTCTGAAGCAACTTTGCAGCTTTTGGCCACACAGACGATCTAAACATGTGATTTGTATGTTCAAGACTCAAGAAGTGCAGTGGAATGACTCAAAGGTTACCCAAGCATTGCCCTGATATATAGAGAGGGAATAATTAGAACTATTAAGCATTCAAACCAAGTATTTAATACATAGGAATGGAACATAAAGACACATTAGTGCAATATGCCAATACAGAAAGTATTTAAGGCAAATAAATCACTCCTTTTCTGTGTTTTTACACAGTTGTATCAAACTACATGACCACAATGCCAAATGATTTTTTTCTCTATTCCTTTGCTCTGCATCAGAAATATGTCCACGGGTGATTTCTAGAACTGCCTCTAATCAGCAAGTCAAAATATATAATTGCCACAAAAGTCAATATTAATGAGTTGTTAACCACTTAGTAGCTGAGGTACTGCAACATTTCATTATCTCTGTGTTCTGTGTGGTATAGACCAAATGTTTTTTCAGTATGTTTTACTAAACTCTATGGTGATTTATCAAAGCAGACATTAATTCCTCCACTGGGCAGTTTTCATATTCATATATGATAATAAAAAACAGAGTGGGAATCAACATGAACCTTACAAGGTGTATTTGAGCGTAAATTAAAAGGACATGACTAAAGATTTAGCATTTTCTGTGCTATCACGTTCCAAAGTACAGGCTACATGTACAAAATGCTACATATGAAAAGCAAATATATTCCATGCCCTTTAACATAGGATTTTACTTTTACTCTGTTTATATTTTTCTGATTCCATTAATCTTGTGGTTTAAGGAGTTAAAATGCAATAAAATTACAAGACAATTATAAGGGTATAATTATTCAACACTGGAAGTTTTTAATCTGCCATTGACTCCAGAGCAGTTTATACAAGTACATGAATTATTGAAAAATGAACTTTTAAACAGTGTTTGATGGATCAATTCTGTCCTGTCAAAAACACTCACCTGCAACATCAGAAGGCTTCAATATGGGCCAAATATTGCT
>NW_008652062.1:47101-61987 GCF_000695815.1 Acanthisitta chloris | reverse complement strand
CTATTTTAAAAATCATTTAATACATATATATATAAATATATAAACGTTAGAAAAAAAGTCTGAAATGTACCTCACACTGAGGAAGAAGAAACCATCAGAATCAACAGTGTTCCTCCTGGGAAAGCAAAGGAAATGACATGGTTAGCATTACTGTCTTCCAGGAGATGAACAGGGCAACATTGGTGAACTCCAGTGAACCTCTCTTTTATGTGCTTGTCTTTCTTGAACCTTGCAAACTTCTTGCACCCATAGGGTCCTTTGGGTGAGAGTTCCATAGTTGTGCTCCCTATTGCATGAAGAACTACCTTGGTTTTGTTTTGGTTTTTTGAAGCTGGCTCCCAGTAACTTTATCGACCTCCATGTGTCCTGGTGGACAAGTTAGAAGTAGGTTGCCATTGCAGTTCTGTGGGCTGCTGTCCTATTCTCTTCCAACACCTCAGTGGTCTCTCTTTGTCCAGGCTGGCTGCTGACTCGCTGCCTGTATAGAATTTCTTCTGACCTTTGATCCACCTTGTTGCTGTTGTCCAGATCTTAACAGATTGCCCAGAGAAGTTGTGAATGCCCCATCCCTGGATATATTCAAGAACAGGTTGGATGGAGCTCTGAGCAACCTGGTCTAGTGGAAGGTGTCCCTGCCCATGGCAGGGGGGGTTAAGACTAGACGATCTGTAAGGTCCATTCCAACCCCTAGAATTCTATGATTCTGTGATTAATAGCAGACAAAATGGTACATCTTCTATATAAATTTTCTATATAACAAATTTGAAGTGTATTATTAATGAGATGTGTTCTGAGTTCTGGACTATGAATGCTCATTGTAACATTGCAACGACATTGTAACTGGACTAACCATAAAATATGGTGTAAATAAGTTATTTATTTAAAACTTTAACTAGATTAATAATATTTTTTGTGTGTCTCATGAAAGGTCTCTTCCCCTATTTGCACATAAAAGTTTTTGAGGGTTACAATCTCAAAGTGGGATACATACATAAGTTTTCTCTTCAGCCTGTAGATTTATATCCTTTCCTATAAATAATTATAAATCTGTTCAGGTTGAAGCTGTTTCAGTTTAAAGGAATTAAATTAGGAATAAAAAATGTATTGATTTCCACTAATTGGGACAAGAGTACTGTAATGTTAGGTGGTGCTCAATTTCTGTTTCTCTTCCCTTGATCTCATTCTTCGTACTCAGACAACCTCTGTCACTCATTTGTTGGTTTCTTGTCTCAGAAGCAGAATAATTTGTTCTGGGTTTTACTGCACTGGCTTGGAAACCTCCATTTTGTCTACTTTACAAGGCAGTCTTCCCTGAATGACCTAAAATTAATGAAGGAAGATGGCTGGAATTGGAACAGAGAACTGCCTTGTCATGAAGGAAGTTTATGGATGGCTTCCTAAAGCTAGGATTACATCCATGCATTCTGAATTCCTGTTCAATCTTTTAATATATATATTTTTTTTAATCTTACCTCACAAAATAGCTAAAGAGTGGGGGGCAGGGGGGATGTGGAGCTAGGGTGGGAGGTGCGAGAAGGAAGCCACAACAAAGTAGGTTAAAGGCACAATATTAGGCTTAGGAAATTCAATAATAACATAAGACTGCCTAAATATTTTCTTCTTTATTGGCTGTGGTACTAACCATCTTATTGTCATGATGGAATCTTATCCATGTAAGAGATGTAAATAGTAAACAAAATGTGATCTGAATGGGCCACTGCTGAGAGTTTATGGAAAAAGTAGGAGCTAATGGAAAAACAATTATAGTTACTTCAAAACAAGTAATTTGCAATCTATAGCATATAAATGTCTTTAAATGAGGACTTTTGAAACTCAGTAGGAAAAAGGATTTTGTTGAATGCTGAATGTCTTGCAGAATGTAAATGCATTTGAAAGATGGGGGGAAGGAGGGGCGAGAGGTGGGGGAGGAGGGGAAGAGTTACCCAGAAGCAGTGGAGAATCTGGGTCAGGCATTGGTCAGCAGGTGGTGAGCAATTGTATTGTGTAGTATTGGTTCAGTTTAGCTTTATTTTCCTTCTCTTTTGCCATTATTATTATTATTTTTATTATCATTTGCCATTAGTATCTCCCCCCTAAAGTATAACTTATACTCTGGCAAATGCCTATTCTTGATATGAGCTTATTATGGTATTAATTTCTTGAATTCAGGTTATTATCCAGAAAAGAAAATGTGTTATTTTTGAAGACATTTCAGCTCAAACCCTTCTGTTACATAAAATTAATGTGAATTTACAAGTCTTGGACTAGAATATGTCGGTATGTTCTATATCTATGTGTATTTTGTTGCAAAAAAAAGTTACTGAACACATTTTGCTTTAATCCATCACTAAATTAACTTGTGTGCTGAATAGCAGAAATTGTCAGTGGAATGACTTGGGTGCAGGTGTTCCAGTTGACTAAAAGTATATCCCACTATACTATGTTATATTCCAATTTTGTAAAGTGTAAGACAAAATGAGATTGCATAGTGCAATTTGCTAATTTCTGTAAGAATAAAGAAGTTGTATAAAATAAATGATGATGCTTGTACAGTACTGTTTCTACTGTTACCATAAGATTCTTTAGAGCAGGACCTGAAAATTGATAACGAGAAGAAGAGAAGAAAGGAGTGTGTTCTGTTTGCTTAATACCCATCTTGGTGTTTTGTGTTGGATCATCATAAAGAAGGTGCATTGCTTTTCCTCCTTTTGGAATTCATATGGAGTCCTTTATGCTCAAAAATACTATAGAAATTGCTTACAGTTTTACACGTTTCTAGTGGGCTTCTCTTTAATGACCATTGGCTTATGAAGTGCAGATAGGCAATAGTCTAAATAGGGAGAAAAAAAAGTAAGTTTAGCCTTCATATTTTTTACCTTTATATTGCTATTTTTTTAAGAAGTGGGAAGAACTGCACAAAGATTTTGAAGAGAATGTAGTAGTAGTAGTACTTTTTTGGTGTTACTTGGCTCATATCATTGCTTGCCCTTTTCAGTCCTAAGTGACCTACATGGAGTCTCATGAAGAAGGTCATATTTAACTGTATTAGCACTATAGCTATGTTATTTTTTAAATTATATAGTTTGTCTTAATTAAAGAAGATTTCTGATTTTTGTGTGTTTGGAGTGTGTTTTTTTGGTTGTTGTTATTGCTATTTTGTTGGGTTTCTTAGGGTATTTTTTTATTGAATCTTCCTTTTCAAGGAGGTATAATCAACAAATTATAAATATTAGAGAGTGGCAGAAGAGTCTGAATGCCCCTCTATGAACTGATCAGCAACACTAATTCAATTACCTTACTATGTAGGTTTTAAGACCTCAGTATTTCAAACTTTTAAGTGAGATTGGTAGTGAGGGGGAATTTTAAGTCATGCCTCATCTCCCTGACAATCCTATATACTCTATTACTAGGATAAAAGTAGTCATTGTACTTTCATTAGAAATAAACCACTTCCAGAATATGCCATCATCCTGATAATACAAATGGATTTAATATTACATGGTTTAATTTCACATATTAAAAAGAATTCTTTGGACCAGGAAAATTAGCTAAGTAGAGTACTTTCTGAAAGTTTGACAAATTTTTCATTTTCTCAATGTCTACTATCCATCAAGTGCCAACCTTGATCTCTCCTCTAGACATGTTGTTGTCTTTCACAATATAAAGTTGCAAGATAGTATCCGTGATTACACCATCTTGACAGCATAATGGAAAACTGCTCAGAACATTGTCACTGTAAATCACAGCTGGTTGCTTTAACATGTGCAGTTTTGCCTAAACTATGAATCTATGCAAATTTGCACCCCTATATCTAAGGTTTTTAAGTTTCTTGATAAACATTTGGAAAAATATTGAAAATTCATATTCCTCATTTCTTGCTTTATCTTTTCTTTGTGTAATCAAAGAAAAGTATTTTGGAGTGAGGAACTGAAGAGTATTTACCCAACTTAGTATTCACAATCACGAGGATGACGAATAGTTGTTTGTTTTTCAGAAGTAGGGAAAATTCTAGTAAAGCCATTAACTTTCAACAACTGATGAGTGAAATTTCAAATGTTTCAGTGAAACTTCAAATTTTGTAAATGGCATGGATGGCTAAAGAAAAAACCTACAAAAATCATACCTAAATACTTTACTTAACAGATGTTTTGCAGAGCCTTTTTCTGTGTCATTGATTCTCTCTAAGCATCCTGTGTCTCAGGCTACATTCTGAAAGAAATCCATATGTTGAAGGATGATAACTTTTCTGACAACTCTTTTTTTTGAACAACTACAAGAGTACCCTGCAGGTTCTATCTTTCTCTTCTGAAAATTACTTCCATTGTACTATTTTTTTTTGAGAATCTCTTTCCATCTCCCTTTCACCTCTTTAGTAGATTTAATGACGTCTCACAGTCCTTAAAGCCTCTGACTCCACAATAGATTAGTTTTTACTTTCCCCCTTTCTTTACCGTAACATTTTTCCTTCGTGCCGGACCATGAATATGCATTACAGCACAACTTTGAAGAACTGAATCTTGTGCTTTAGAACACCATTGCATATTTTTGTTAACCTTGTGAAAGCTCTGATTGAGATTCCTCAGATAAAATTATCAATTATTCTAACTTGAGGCCAAACTTTACTGTAACCAGCTGCTCTAACTTGATGATGAATATGAACAAACCCATAACACACATACACCTGTGTATCACCTGCTATTCTTCAAAGCATTTTCAGATATCCTAGAAAAGACTGTTATTGAAATGTATCATGTGGCTGAAACCCACAGCTGGCTTGATAGTTCAAAGCCAGAACGAATCTGTTATCAGGCCAAACATTTTTCTCTTTATGAGCTATAGAAAAGAGAGACAGACAATGCCTGAAGAGCTGCACTGGAATTCAGTGCTATTCAGTGCAGTAGCTGCATGTTCCAGATAAAACAGTGGTTATGTTTTCCTCTGCAACCAAAAGGTAGAAAAGATGAATTGATCAAAACATCATCAAAGAGAAAAGTGAAACTGAGACCTTAGAACCATTTGTGGCAAAACCATGGCTACAGCTTACTTTCTTCAAAATAATGTTAATATTAGGGTAGCTATCAACATGATGAGGTGTGGAGGTTCAGAATATCAGTGAAGTAAAAAAAAAAGAGAGTATTATTTCTTATTTCTATCTGAATTTTCAGTACTAATACAAATAGTTATAATTTTGAGGTCTTTGAACATTGGTATAGCATTATTTTTTGTCTGAAACATTAAAGCAAGAGAGCGATATGAACAGGCTTCAGATTCGATGTCATTTCATATCAGCTGCAGCTGTACATAGATTGCATACTGGATGTCAGTTTCCTTAGATATTTCTCATTCTTTCTCAACAATACTGTAGGGAATGCAAGACCTGCATGTTAAATGTTCTCTTCACAGGTAGGCAAAATCAAAGGCAGAGAGGTATACTGCATATATCTTCTAAATTATCAATAGCATGGTGATACTAGTCTTTAAATACTACTTTTTAAATTACAGTATTTCCTTCCTGACCCTGTTCTATTTTGCATGCTCCAGTGTTTCTATCAAGATAGCTATAAAATATCTTAAAGGCAGTTTCAGAGTTGACAGGATTATTGCTCTCCCCCTTGCCATTTTTTAGCTTTTTCTGCCTGACACCACTGAGTGCACAGGAGTAGTAGTTTGTTCCAGAGTCCTGTTACTGATAATACTGTGGGACCAGCTGTTATCAGACAATTTTCTCTAAAGCATGAAGACGAGAAGAGCATGAACTGTAGTCAGAAGGACATATTGTGGATTCAGAAGAGATTACTTCACCATGTGGGAGAAAAACAAAATAGTCAAAATAGCTGAACTACAGTCTTTTGCAGAGTTAATGGTTCTTCAGCAATCTTACTGTTGACACTAAAAGCAGTGGTTGTGGCTCAGAACTAAGTAAATATTTTTAATTAAAACATTTTCTGTATATTTATAAGATTACATATCTAGTATCACAAGCAAAATAATAAGCAGATTTGTGATTTTATAATTATTAATATTGTGCATGATCATGGATTGTTTATTGCAATGTAATTTACTTTTGTACTTTGAAATTGTTGAAATACCTTTCTTTCTTTGAGAGAACCCCATGTGGTTTTGGCAATCCTTAGGGTTTTTAGAAGTAGTTGTATATTAGGAAAACAAGGAATCATATCTTAGAAATTTCTACTCAGTCTACAATCTAATTTTATTTTGCCACTGGGAAAATGGCAAGATAATGCACCAAAGATGTTATGCATCCTTAAAAGTCACATTTAAATTCTGGTGAAACCTCTTCATTACCTGCCAGTTGTAGCAGGATCTGTGGCATATCTCCCTGATGGAGACTTTGTCCTATGAGGAACAGCCATCCTATGAGTGGGTGAGGGAGGTGGGATTGTTTATCCTGACTAAAAGAGGCTCATGCAAGACCTTATTGCTCTTTACACCTATCTGAAAGGAGGTTGTAGCAGGGTGGGTGTCAGTCTCTTCTCCAGGCTGCTAGGGACAGGATGAGAGGACATAGCCTCAAGCTGGGTCCAGAGAGATTCAGACTGGACACCCGGAGGACTTTCTTCATAGAAAGGGTTGTTCACCATCTCCCTGGTCATCCTTTCATCTCCCTGGTCATCCTATTCCAATTTTGAGTCCCCATCCCTAGAGGTGTTCAAGAAACAGCTGGGACAGGACGCTTAGTGCCATAGCCTCGTTGGTAAGAGGGTGATCAGTCAGAGGTTGGAGTTGATGATCTCAGAAGTCTTTTCCAACCTATATGATTCTGAGATCTGCACTCCTGATCCTGTTGCAATGTTAGTCCATGGTGATTCTTTCACTGACTTTACAAGGATACAACTGAATTTCCTTGCAACAGCTAATTACCATAGAAACTAAATAATGTATATCTATGGCTCTCACAGCTGTCTCACTGGTACCTCTAACTGAGTAGAGAAGCATGCAGTGCTGCTTGCAGTATAGACTTATTCCTTAACTCAGAACTGAATGTTGTCATTTCTAAACTGTGTTATTTCTCTACTACTTTAGAGAGCATGTTTGAGGGTGTCTTTGTTTTTCTGGTGTAGTTATACCTAAAAGTATGTCTATTCTGACAAATAATTTAGCTTCTTGAATGCCAGACTTCTGATAGTCTGCTTCAGATAATTTTTTATTTACTTTGGGTTCTCTTTACAAGTAATATTCTTCTTCCAAAAGAAAACTGTCGATTTTTTTTGGGGGTAGCTGGTTGGTTATTTTTGTTGTTTCTTTTTTGTTTTTTTCCTGAAGGTGCTTCACTCAAGGGAAATCTTCCATTACACACAGAAGCATTGTGTTTGTTTTGTTGTGCCCTATGTAGTCATCTACCACTGTATCTCAGAAGCCTTTTTGTCCTAAAGCTTGTTCATAAACTGACAGGATTTACACAATATGTAATTCATGCCCTTATTTTCATTTCATAAGAAACATCACTCTGGTCAATTGCAGTGCAACATTATTATTATTTTGAAATAAAAGCCACAGAAAATTACAGTGATGACTTGAGACTGCAGAATCACCACATGGCAGGTTCTTTAGTGAAATGTGAATGTATCAAATTACTAAAAAATGTGGTTGTCACAAGAAATGTGGGCATGACTCTTTAACTCCTCCTAGCCTAGGGCCAGACCCTGCTTCCAGGATTGATCTCATTTAAGGATATGGTAGTACCCTTGGAAAGCATTAATGACAAGGTCTTTAACTTCTGTAACAGAGAATCTGCAAGGTGAACAGGAGATAGTCCCTGTACTGGTGAGCCCATTACCTTGGTTTTCTTCACTCTCACAGCTGACTTCCCTCTATAACTATTTATTCCATGAAACATGTATCAGAAAAGGTGTCATGAGACAAAGGGTGATTTTGATTTTTATTGTTCTTCAATGACTCAATTTGTGCTTTACAAGCACTTTTAAAGATGATGTATATGACGCATAATACAGATTTTGTGTCATATACCTCTGACTCCAGAATCTAACAGATTCATTCATTCATTCATTCATTCATTCATACACAATCTTACAGATCTGCAGCCAGAATACTCAGATTTTGCTATTCATTTGAATCCATCTTCACAGACTTCAGAACTCTTTCATTTTCTCAGTTTATTTCAGGCTGGGAATTCTCAACCACTTAAATCGTATTAAACTTACCAGGAAAGAAGCTGTCTAGACATCTGATAGAATCTCATGTTTTATGCCAGTGGATGACAAAGTGCTTTATAAACAAATAGAATAGTAACATTTTAATACCCTACAGGAATCACTTAACTCAGCATCAACGTATTGCACTCAGAGGTAAAACGGACCAATTAGAAAAAGAGATATAAAATACCATTTAGTAATTACTTCAGGATGATTTACCATAAGTATACACATTTTCACTGACAGGATAGAATGTATTATAGCATTTGTGCTCATATAAGTAGGCATAACATCATTACCCAGCTTGAAGCTTTGTCCTAAACACAGATCAGATAATGATGTCATATGGATGCTTGCATGGTTCATGTGAAATAAGATACAACTAGCAACCTTCTGCCACCTTCTGCCATGTATAAAATCTTTTTGGGGGTGTAGTGCGTTTTTCTGCACATCTCCCATACCGGTTTGGAACCAAAATATAACTCTTGCATGTCCAATAGACTATAGAAATCATCTTACTCCCAAAGATGCTTACCTCCCTGCCTCTCCATTTAGTATCATTTCTTCTGAAAGCTGTGAAATTATGTACTTGAAATATTAATTTAACCTCCTTAAGTTTCTTGAAACAAGAGACGATGAAGAAAGGAAGCACCTATATTACAGAGTAATGCTTTAAAATACATACTGGACCTGTTTATCTTGGAATTGATTTAATATAAATTCAGTTTAGGCAGAATTATTCCCCACCTGGTCTTCATATCCAGATTAATTTTCAAAGAAAATTAACTGTGTGCCCAAAAGTGCCCATCTCAGTAGGAATGCTCAAGATATGAAGACATCAGAATGTATGGCAAGTATACTGTATCTGCAATTGGTCTGTAGTCCAAGTGCCCATTCTTCAAGAAGAGTTGTAGGATATTCTTTTTTCTTGTAATTTAGTTCAGGTTAATTACACAGCCAGGTAAATGTTACTCCTGTCAAATGGTTAAACTTTCCTATCTGGCATGAAAACTGTAAAAAGAAAATAGTTATTGCCTTTTAAGTTAAATATGAATTTTTAATAATCTTACATTTCTAACAGTTAATCTAACCATTTTTCCTGACTGAAAATGATGTGCCCTTTTTGTAGAACAGAGAGCACTTGTTTCTCATTATCTTGGCTACAGCTTTTTGTCCCCTTTTTGGGTAATGCAACAAATTAAGACAGGTACAGTTTTTATTAGAGAACTTGTCAGAGCAACTGTAAAGAGAAAAAAATGTAGCAATATTATGTTTAAAATTAGTGAATCATGGCCTAAGAGAACTTTAGAAAACAATTTACACAATTTTAACTTTGTGGCTGCAGAAAACAAATCTGAATGTAGGCTTTTTGATTTGTTTTCCAGGCTGAAATGAAGCATTTGGCAATAGATGAGGAATGGATTTATATGACTTTTCTTCAGTTTGTGAGCAATAGATTATTATTTAAAATCTAAAAGCTAAATTTCAGTAGATTGAAGCAATGTTCTGTGTGTACTGAATTTGGTAACTTAATTATATTGTAGTGCTTTAAGAAAATTAGTTTTCTTTATTGAGTCATTTTCTATTGAAAAAAATCACCAAAATGATACGTAAAGAGGTTTTTTTCTTTCTTTCCCAAATAACATGTCTGGCTGGATTACTTTTTTGGGCCCTCTAGAAAAGTCAAGTGTATTTGCAGCTGGTACACTTGAAGTAATTAAGTGATGGGAATTCATCTTATCAAAAGAAAAATGAAGCCAATAAAGAGAATAAAAACTTAATTTTAAATGTCATCCTCCACACAGTCAAAAACTAGTATTTTGTAGTGCAGAACCACTACAGCTTGAATGAAATGCATGGAAAAATAATTATATAATTTAAAATTATTTTAACTGGGCTAAAAAAGCTATTTCTCTTTAAAATCTCTTTGAAAAATACATGTTTTGCTATGTAAGAGCAGAATATTATCTTATTTAGTGAATATAAGACATATGCCTTGCTTTCTGAACATTCAAGAAACAAAGCCTTTAAATGCATTCCTACAATCTATAATAAAGGAAGTACTCTTATGTTGCAGTGTACATGACAAAAGATTTAATCCTGAGACATTTTTACCAGGAAGTTCATTAATTGGACATGAAGTCAAAAACACTTCTTGAGCAACCAAAAGTGGAATCCATGATGAATAAATTAAAATGTAATTAGACTTTTCACCAAAGAAGTATATTAACATGATATGAAGAGTTAAGAAAAGTTCCTTTAATGTTCTCCAGTAATTAAATTTATATGTTTGCAAAGTTCCCAACAAATCTGTGTAATTCTTTTAATAACAGTTAATGATAATAGTAGTGTGATGTTGGGTTCTGGATTGGATTAATGGCATGAACTTTTTGATCTAAATGTTGATGTCCTTAAGAGAGCAAAGACCAGGGGAATGCAGTCTACCTATCACAGGGTTGAATAAAAAACTATTTTTAAACATTACTTTTCCATATGCTTTGAGAGTTTATGTGTCTCACCTATTCAGTAGACACTTTAAACCCTTTCTGCTATGTGGGATGTTGCATCTACTGAGCAGGACTGCTCAATCTTGGAATATATATAATGTCATTCTATACATTTCTTCTTAATTAGACCCTGTGCATGGCAATTAAAAAGATTTCTTAGGGTTCCTGGTAATTTTCTTTCGCTCATCTGCTGACTACATGAAAAAATGTGAACATGGAGATGTTCTCCTTTTGACAAACAAAAGGGCCTCACAGTGTTAGGGAGCACATCTCTGTCCCACTTTTGTACAGTTTCTCAGTGGTTTTGAATGAATGTCTGTCTAGAATATCCATTATTTCTTAATGTGCATATTGTTGATTTTAAAGAAAGGTGCAAAGTTCTAATATCAAAATGCAAAAATGTATAAAGTTTAAAAAAATCATTTGTTGCCTGATGGCTTTGTGAATTCCCTGTAAGGGCCCTGAAGGTACCTACTGGTCTACCTGTCCCTGCCCAGCCCAGGACTCCTCTCACATAGCCAGAGGTCAAGGATTCCCTGTCAGTCACACAGGGGCAGCTGCCCCTGCCTCAGCTATGGGCCTTTTTGAGCCCACATCCTTGCCTGACCTCAACACATTCACACCTCCAGGGAGGTGCCTGAATCCTGGGGGATTACACCAGTACCCTCAGCTGCCTGGTCCTGGCTGGGATGCTGAGACAGACCCTGAGGTCCCAATGCCTGCTCCCTAGAAAGCATCCATCCTCACTGAGCCATGGCACACTGCTGCGTGCTGTACAGAGGACATAAAAATAAAATTCTAAACACATTATTGAGCTGCTTGGAAAATTCCAATTATAATCATGGATTCTAATTGTGTTATTTTTCAGTCAACTTAATAGAACAGCTTAAAAATATTAATCTTGAAATGTGTTTTATTAAATATAATTTCCTGAAATTTCATGTTTGTGCATTGGGTTTTTATGGACATTTTCATTGTTGCTTATTTGATATTAAAGATATACCAGTACTATCTAACATGGATATGCTCAAGGATGTGTACCACATATTAAATTAAATGGATTTTTAATGGATTTTCCAGTAAGAACATATTTGAATTGTGCTGGTTAAGGTGTTCACTCTTCTCAAGCCTGAAGTGTAATAGGCTGATTTGAATAGCTCTAAGTAGCAACAAGCATCAGCTTGAGAAGTAACAGGTTGTTTAAACTATGTAATTATATAATATGGTTAAAAATGTTTAAGTGATTCTTGACTACTATTTATTACATTAAATAATGGATGAAAATGAAAATAGGTAAAATAATAACTACTTGACATTATTTTTCATATTTTCTTTCCAAAAATTTTGGGTTTTGTTTTGGGGCTTTGTTTTGTTAGTATTGTTTAGAGGGGAGTGAAGGTGTAGATTTGGTGGGTTTTTTCACCACAGCTTTTGAGTAGAGAAGATTTTCAAAGTGTTATTTAAGTATATAATGTATTTAAGTATATAATAAGTATATGGAAGGAAAATAAACAGTCATAAATGCTACACATACTAAAAAATCCCCACTTTTTACTGGTCTAAATATTTAAATGCACAGAGCTGCACTACTATTTCGAGACGTCATTGTATTCCAATGATAGGCTATACCATACGTGGTCAGACTCCAAGTGTACATATGGGAACAACCCCATTTAAGGTGTGGTAGAGAGCATGTCTGGGGATTTTTTTGTGGGTTTGTTGGTCATTGTTGTGGTGGGTTTTCATTTAATTCTGGTTTTTATTTTTTTCCTATATGTAATCTGTTCTAGCCAATTCTGTCTTCTTGACATCAAATACAGGATAGCAAGACACTTCAATTCTGTAATTAACAGTACTACTGCTGTAATTGCTCATTTTATTAACCATGTTATTAGCAGGTCTACTAGGACACAGAAGTTTCAAAGAACTTTTCTCTTAAGTGAGGGAGGGGAAAGCAAGTGACCTCCACTTAAACATGTAAGTGGCTAGGTCCTTCAACTTCTTTTAAAGTGAGTCACTTGACAGCAGTAAGACTCTTTTAAACAGAGCCTTGCAATACCGTACCACAGCTTGGACATATAGAAGCTATTAAGGCCCTTAGTCATGTTTCCAAGCATGCTTCCTTCTAAAAGTGCCTGATAAATCAACAGATTATTTTAAAGTAAGGCAGAATTTGTCTTTATTTCAGACCTTTTTTTGGTTTTCTTTCATGAGAATTATATTCTTGAAATACTCCTCTGCCTTTGCCCCTTGACTTTCTACATTTATAAGACTTTGATATGGATTAATAGGCGTCATGGTCTGACCACAAAAATTATTTTCAAAGAGAGAGAAGAGGAGAGATTAATTAATCTTTATCACAATTAATTAACCTCAGGTTAAGCATCAATGTTAGTCAGCACTTTCCCTTGGGTACTTAGACTTTGAAAGCTCTGTTTACATTGGTATTTTTTCATGATCGGAGGTATGAAAAATCATACATTGAGAAAACATGTTTAAATTGATATAATTTCAGCTATTCTTTGGGCATTAGCCCATTTGTTGGGCATTATTGTGTTGGTGATAGTAATAAGAATACCTACATCTTATGAAGATTTTATTTCGCCTTACACAATTGGTAGTTGGGTGCTTGGATATTTCAGTTTGCAAATTTTAAGTTTAGAGCTTAACTGACAGAAATGCACTCTAAATTTGTTAGATATATTACAGCATCCAATGCATTATCAAATACTTTTGATTTTGAGATACTCTTTATACACTGGATCCAGGTTCAGTGGGCCACAAAAGGAAGTCCTGAGACCTTGAGCACAACCAATTATTATACTGTTTGGTACTGATTAACCAGAATTTAAAGAAAAAAAATATTTTTGAACAAAATTTTCCTTGGTCTGTCAGCTTACCTCTAAATGCACATTATTTTAACTTTTCATATGCTAACAAATATCTGAAACTGTATGCAATGTGGCTACTTGAAGTTAAGGCAGATAGATAGTGCCTGAAGTGATTGTAGGTTTATATAACAGTACACATTTGTGTTATCTGTTATGTAAAGAGGACATGGAGAAAAGCTTAAGATATTGTCTTAATTACTCTTTCAGATGTTTTGTATATCGGACTTAACTTCAGATAAAAGGTAAAATGCTAGAGCACATCTTTACCTTTTGTTGGAACAAGGAAAAAAACCAAAACACCTCAAAACCAGAATCCAAACACCTCAATTTTGGTGATTAATCCAGTTCAGAAAGAGATATGTCCATCACCACAAGGTAAACGTGGATTCCACTTGGCGCACTCTTAGGTACACTCTGCACACAGCTATCCTTTTGACATGTAACCTTCTTATACCTGAAACTCTTTTGGATTCTTCTCTTCCTCTGATTTCACTGCAAAAAGGAAAGATAAAATCTGGATGAGGGTCAAGCATTTTGTTCTTATAAAGACCCAGAGAAACTAATTTTAGTCATGGGTCAGATTGTAGTGATGCATCATCCCCACCCCAAGCTGCACTATGATCTGAGAAATGCTCATCAGGCCTCAGCCGTAACAAACTGCACCTGCCCTAAGCCCTTCCTGAGCTTCTCAGAAACACTAACTGTCCTCACAAACTAGTGTATCTACTGAGTTTTTGAATAAGGGCCAATGTGTATATCTAAAACATAGATAACTGGATGCCTATGGAGTCAACTAAGGACTGTTGATATTATACACTGTGAGAAAGAGCAAATTTTGTCTGGAGAATCATAGAATTTAAGACCTGGAATGGACCTTACAGATCATCTTGTCCCAGCCTCCCCTGCCATAGTCAGGGACACCTCCTCACTAGATCAGGTTGCTCAAGGCCTCATCCAGCCTGGTCTTGAACACTGCCAGGGTCAGGTCAGCTGCCACGTCCCTGGGCAACCTGTTCCAGTGTATCACCACCCTTACAGTAAAAAACGTTTTTCTAATATCTAACCTAAACTTCCCCTCCTTCAGTTTGAATTCATTACCCCTTGTCCTCTCATTGCAGGGAGGCCATGCAAAGATAGGGAAGCACCTGTCTGGGACAAACATCCTTGTTATAGTTCCTGGGGATCAGAACAACTTATAGAATGTGAGAATCCTATTTTTGGGGTGGAGAAACCCATCCATAGAAAGGTACCCTTACCAAGCCCATGGCAGCGGCTCCCGCTGAACCCTGAACAACTCATTGCCCCAATCAGTGC
>NW_008652062.1:0-47089 GCF_000695815.1 Acanthisitta chloris | reverse complement strand
CTGAAGCCAGGATCGACATCCCATCAGCTGGAATGACACTGGAACAAGGACTGGTGCACTCTGTCTCTCACTTTTTATTCTTCTCTTATTCTTTCTCTCTTCCTTTCTTTAATGCATCTCTCCCTTTTTAATCTCTCTCTTCCCCTTCATCCTACCTCTTTATTCAAAACCCACTGCTGTGTGCCTATAATAAGTAAGGGGTTAATATACCAATTTCCATGCTAAGTGTGTAATTTACTAATACAGCTTTGTAATTGTTTGTGGACCCCCTGACTTTTGTCATTCTTTTTGACTACCAGCATTTACAAATCCTAGGTGTTTCCTCCCCCTTAAAGGGTGGGTTGTCATATGACTACAAGATAGAACTAACCTATCTACTAAAATAGGTTTGCAGTGTCTGGAATTTTACTCTACTAAAGTTTCAGCTATGAAATTTCCTTGAAGAACCACTCTGACATATTTATGAGTAATTATTATTGAATCTCCAGTGCTTTCTTGAAAATGAAAATTTTGATCATATTTTCCTTCTAAGAACCATTGAAATAAGCAAACTTTGTGTTTGACTGCATTATGCATTGTGGAAAAAGTGATAAACTCGTGTACAGTAGAAAACATGCAGTTACCATTATTGTTAAGATGCTAATTTGACTTTTCTAAGCTACAAAGACATAATTAATTTCAATGTTGGTTACTGGCTCACATTAATTCTTACATTATCAATGGAGTATTATTATACTCGTTCTTTACAGTATGTTGAATAACAGAATAGAATAACAGAATTCTATTAACATGAATATGAGGATTTTTCCAGATGAATGCATTTGAAAAATTATATCCATTGCATATCAGAGCCACTAAGATTTCTTTCTAAGAAAGCTAGAATATTAATAAGGAGTGTTTCTTTTTGCCTAGATGGCTTCTTTAGGTGGCAGATTGAGTTTGAAGAGACACTATGTTAAGAATTCTTACATATATTGTGGTCTTACATTTCCTGCTCAGTGGGATTCACACTGCTGACACCCAGAAAAATATATAATTGCTAAAATATATATCAGCAAACAATTAAATTGGCCAAACAATGTCATTAGTGAAGACTTTACCTGCTGGGATTTTAAGCTAGTGAAGTTTCTTTCATGCTGTGGAAACAGTATAGGTAAATATTCTATGCATACTCTCTTCTGAAGAATGAGGTTTACTGTTACTTTAAGCCACAAGATCTATGTTTGCCTCAGCATCTTCTCTTAATTTGAATCAATCCAAAATATTTCCTGGAAGGTCTTAGTTGGAAGCTGTGATAAGTAAGCTGACAGATTTGAACAAGAGTAGAAAATTTACAGTCTTCTTTTTAGCACTTCAGACTAAAATCTAAGTTTGACACTCATTCTGTTAGCATGTGCCTTCATAAATATTTCAGTTTGCTCACTCCTCCACCAGTGGTATCAGGGAGATTATCAAAAGAGTAAAAGTCAAAAAAACTCTTGGGTTGAGATAAAGACAGTTTAACAGGGAAAGCAAAAGCTTTACATACAAGCAAAGCAAAACAAGGAATAAATTTACTGCATGGGCAGACAAGTATCCAGTCACTCCCAGGATATCGGGACTCCATCATATGTAACAGTGAATTGGGAAGACAAATACCCTAACTCCAAACATCTCTCCCTTGTCCTTCTTCCCCTCTCTTTATATACTTTCTATATAGTTTAAACTAAACCAAGGCTAACTGGCTTATTGATTTACTAATGACATATAATTAATCAACAATCAGTGAACTATAGATTCAAGACCATTATTTGCAATGCAAAAGAAAAATCACTTAGCTCCTCTGGAATCTTAATATTAATCTGCAATTTTCTCAGCATCCTTGTCTTGCTCATCCTGAAATGTTTTTGACACACCCCCCCACACACAGATACCCTCCTTTACTTGCACATCCCTTCTGAGAGTGCTGCAGCATTAGGCAAACCTGTGCATATTCAAACGCCTTATCAATGCCAGTGAGAAACAAGGTCCAGGTTTAGGTTCAGGTTCATATACCCTGAGGGGTCTGGGTTCCATGTGCCTCATCCAATCTTGGTCCTGCAGCACCTGAGGGCAGGCACTTCACACTAATTGATCAACTTGCTGCAGATGGGGAGCAGCAAGTGCTGCTGCTTCCACTCCAAGGACTCTCCCTACAGTTAATAATTCATGTTTCTTTATATCTCTTTTCAATCCCAATCCTTTGTTGCAAATGTCTCTTTGTGATTCCCTGGCTACTTTTAATCTGATTGTTGGTCATCACCTTCTTTCACATGATGAGGGCAAACACCCTCACAAAGAGCTTTGGGAGTCCCATTGACACACACAGTGTATATTCACAATTCCATCTGAACATCTGCTGTTATTCAGACCACAGGTGAGCCCTGAGGGCACTCCACACCAGTCTAAATGAATATGACAGTTAGAGAGTAATAAAATGTGACATTTTAAGAGTAGAATGCTGTAAAATCATGTTTAAAAAATATCAGCCATTCACAAACAGTTCTAGGAGTTTTTCTGACAGTTGTTGTGGTACAACTCCTCATACTCCTCCCACTTCCCATGTCTCAGTTTTGCCTGTGTCATGCTCTTCCATTGTTAACTGAACTGTATGTTAGGTTCCACATCAGATGTTCTGTTTTTCATTGTGGTATGTTTTATACTTTTGCATGAGAATGAAGAGGATGTAAAGCCTCATTAAATCAGAAATTAGTCATTTTCACAAGTTTGCAGTCAGTGCACAAAGATGTAATTGGCTACAGGTGAAAATCACTAAGATAAACAGCCCAAGGTATCTACATTATGCAGCTTAACACAGTTGATTCTTCAGAGATGTATATATACATTCAATATATTAATGTATATATATTCAAGGAATTAATATTTAAATATATCTTATTTCTTTGAATAAATGAAAAAGAAAAGTGGAAGAACAAAACCTTGAATTTTTCAATGTAATTGATAACTTCACATAATTTTATACTTTAGGACAGAGAACGAGGAAGAAAAGAACAGATGCAAATGCCATAATGAGTTATATTTTGGAAGTCAGAATTACATGAGCTATAGTACTTATGATTCCAGTTCCAGCTGGGAGAGAAACAAATGGGAGAGTATCCAAAGGATCTGGAGAAAGCATAGATGTTAGTAGAAAGGGAAAGTTCACAAGAGTGGTATTTAACAAAATGGTTATGGAGAGAAAAAACAATAGAAGAGACAGATCTTCTGGGACATTGTTATGAATGAGATCTGGCATTAGAAGACCATTTCCACAAAAGAGAAACAAAGAAACAAAGATCCTCACACAATTGGAAAGAAGAAACCTATGGCATTATGTTCCCTTCACAGAAAATAAGGCATATGGTTATCTTGAGCATTATGCAGCTCTGCTTTTAATGACTGGGTGCCAGAATTAACAAAGCTTTTCCTGAAATGCTGAGATTAACATGCTAAACATGCTGGTAATGCTGTCTTTTAACCTGCAGCTTTTTCCTTGTAAGCAAGGTTTGGTTTTCCTCCCAGAGGAAATGCAGGTATAAAACTGTAATAAGGAAAAGCTCTCAAGTAAAGAATAATTTGCTTTTTTGATAAAGCATAGATCTATAAAGTAAGATAAAAATGATAGCAAAAATGGGCTGGCTTTTTCTAATACCTTCAATCACCTTTATAAGCAAATTAAAATGTAAGCTTTTAGAATGACTTTAATAAAACACTGTTTCATAAGAAACAATATTCTAATCATTTTAGAATGATAGCAATACTTGGTTTATATATACATTTGATATATTGCATTAGAGATATATTTGTTTTACAAAATGTAAAGATTACTAAACCCTGTTAATTTTATATTTTAATTACATAAACTGATTTCATGATAGTAAATCTCTGAATAATCTTTCTGAGTTTAGGACTAAAAAATGTCTTTTTATCTTAATTTAGCATGTTAAATTTTATGCTTTGCAAGAGGACAGAAAGGAAATAAAGAGATCAAATTAGATATCCAGCAGATGAGACTGCAAAATTTGTGATAGACTAACTACAATTTTACTGAGTTATTCAGAAAGGTTTTATAACTTCATTAGAAGCTATCAGTTTAATTCTGAGATTAGAATATAAACAATATGTATTTTCTTGTGCATATCTTACGTTCACTTATATTGAAAGTGTTCGCCATAAAGGGTGCAAACCCTGTGGTTTCTAGAGAATTTCACAAGATATTCTCAGTTTCTTGATGCTGTTCTTTTGAAGTAGATATTTTATGTAATGGAGTAGGTTTCCACAGAGCAGGTGGATACAAATGTTCCTGGAAAATTTCTAATCATTTGTTGCTTTTACAACTAGTTTTCATTTGCTTTAATGGGGCTTTAGAGAGTCAGAATTTCTGAAAATTAAGTTTGTCAAGCAAAAATACATAAAGATTGATCCTGGAGCCTTACTGACAAAAGAAGGTTTAGAAAATCAGCTTTAGTAAGGTGGATTCATTGTTTCTCTCTTTGTATTCTCAGCAGCAAAATTTCAAGTGTTCAGTATATCAATTCAGTCTTTGAATCACCTCCCTATGCCCCCAAAGAGATCTGTCAGGCAGAAATGTATTTAATGGAAATGCACACTGTGTTTTGATGATAAGGGTAAATTAACCCAAGATCAAATCAAAAGTAGATTTCTGTGGAACCTGTGTTGCCTCGTTTAAAACTACACTGGGGTAATTTCATGGCTGTCTGCTATATAGGTGCACACCTATTGAAGCAAAATGAACAGGAGTTAAATGTAATCTTTTTTTTTAATGTTTCTCTTTCTTAAGCTTCAAAGCTAATACCTCTCAATTAGCATGACCTGATATATGTTTTCACTGTCTTTCATAAATGGAACAGAACAAGATTATAAAGTGTGAAATACCCTAGTGGATGCCCTTGATTAACCACCACTCAGATTCACTTAGAATCATCAAGGTGGGAAAAGGCCTCTAAGATCATTGAGTCCAACCATTAGCCTGCCACTTCACTGTAACCCCTAAACCATATCCTCCAGCATCAGATCCAGATGTCTCTTGCACACTTCCAGGGATGATGGCTCCACCTCCTCCCTGGGCAACCTACTGCAGTGCCTGACCACCCCAACAGTGAAATATTTTTCCTAACATCTAATCTGAATCTCACCTGTCTCAGTTTATGACAGTTCCCTCTAGTCCTGTCACTGCAGGCATGGACACCAGCCCCGTAGCCATGTATTTATCAGTCTAGCCCTTCTATTCCTTTCAGTGCTTTCCCCTAGTACTCGGGGAATTGAGGAGAATACTATTTGTTCCCCAACTCATTTAACTAAATGCCCCAGCACCCTGAAGTCTCTTTTAACTGCTCTAGAGCTTCTATCTTCAATATCATCTCCACCTACCTGAACATTAATAAGGGGTAATAATCAGATTAATAACCAGGTAAAAGTCAGGAAATCTCCTAGTTACATCCCTTACCCAGGTCCCAGTGAGGCAGCAGACTTTCCCATGGGTTGGGTCTGATCGACATATTGGGCCTTCCATTCCTCTCAGCAAGGAATCCCCTATAACAATCACCCTTCTTTTCTCCTCTTTGGAATTAGTTGTAGTTTGCCTAATTGGTTGTTTTGGCTTAGGTAGAATCCTGTATGGACTTTCATCAGAATCATCGTTATCCCAGTCGTCTGTTTCCAGCACCTCATATCAAATGTGTAGAGGAATGTGGGAAGGGAGGTTGAGAGGGGATTCTCCAGCCATCCCGAGCAGGAACCTGCCTCCATTCCTCCCCCTGCTTGTTGTGGAGGGGCTAAGGATCCTTCAACACTTGAGGTGTATCTGGCTGGTGCATTTGCCTTAGGGCAGAAAGAGAACAGCTCCTCCAGTCATTCTCTTTCTCTGAAGCCCTAATGCTCCATAGACTCTCCACCTCCTTGAGCTCTACCACCATGCAGAGCAGATAATCCTTCTGCTTGCACATCACACAGGTCTTATCTCTGCTACAGTTAAATGCTATTGCCAGATCCTGGCACTCTCTGCAGCCCAGTACCTGAATCCCCCAATTTTTCTGTGGTAATTCTATTTGGGTTGTCACATCCTTCCTGGCACCTGCAGAGGTTTTAGTGCCCTGCCAAGTGGAAACCATACCTACATTCTCTCCTGAGCTGATGAGAGAGAGACCACACCTTCCTGCTCACCCTGCCTGCATGAACTGCTGCACAAACTGCCACGCCAAATCCTTCTGATGTGCCATGTCCTGTTTCCCCCACCCCCGTTCATCACACTAACATCCCTTATATTCCCTGGAGCAGTTTAAGTCTCCCGTGGTGCTCCCACCTCTGCCCCTGGCTCACTTGATTGGCTGCCAAGAGTTTCAGGGTCCAGAAGGGGCTCTGGGCTGCTGCTTGAGAGTTCTTGATATTGGAAACCCTCTGTACAGCCTGATCGAATATTTACCCCCCAGACTTACCTCAGTCACTGCTGCTCTCACTGCTGTTGCTGCTGTTGCCACACCGATGCAACTTCCTATGGAATATGTTATCATTTGTACTCTTTGTACTGTACTCTCAGCCTCCTGTTTTTAAACCAAATCTTTTCTTCTATTACAACATTATTACATTGTTTCTTATGTAAAAATCATAACTCTACTTGATATAGAACTCTCTGCTCAAATAGCTTATAACCATTATTTTACAGCAGTCTCCCTAGTCATGTTTTGATAGATTCACAAATTTTAAGGCCAAATATGAAAATAATGCATGTCTATTGCAGAACACAAGTCAGTCATAGATGTGCACCTATTAATTGTGACATTATGCCCTTACTTTTTGTACAATATCTGATTTGTGTTTTAAATGTTTACTAGTGTAAATCCTGATGCATGTCCTGGGTAAGACATTCCAGTGTTTAGTAAACCTCAAAGTAAAAGAAATTTGTCATCTAGTTGTCTTTGACCTCATTTCAGGGTTAAAATTTACATTTGTTGAAAAAAAATTCTCAACTATTAGGAATGCATAAACCATAGTTTTCTCAAAGTTCTTGACCGTATTCCAGGAATTTCCGTAGCTTCCTACTGAGTGCAAGACTGATGATTTGCATGTAAAATTGATTATAATGATATAAATTTTTTTTATTACCAATTTAGCCTTCTCATTTTTGTTGATCGTACTGATTAGTGGTAAAAAAAGTCATGGTGAGCAGTATGATAAAAGAAAGTATGCACAATTTGTGAGATATCCCAGGTGGAAGCTGAAAGTTCTTGCCAAAAGCTGTTCAGTCTAATGGCAAAATTGTGCTGGAGTGCTGAATTAACAAGAATGTAATCTATTTAGGGCTGCCACTGCAGAGTGGTAAAACATTAGGCTCTAATTCAGCCTTCTTAGACTTTTATCATGAGACAGATTGTAGAGGTAGTGTACTCTTAACATACTTCTCAATTGTTTCACCACTGGTTTAGAAAACAGTGCCACAAATGAGTTTGTTGTCTTAGTTGTGCTGCCCTATTTGAGTATACACTTCCACGGAATGGCTTTCTTTTGAGCCACTGCATCATGCTATAAGCTCATTTTTGGCTGGTAACTCACTGTCTCTTTTAAGGCTTTGAATAATATACGTTTTACAACAGTTTTCCACTTTATATACTTTTGGCTTTCTTCTGCTTAACAGCTGTTATACTCAGCTGTTACAGGATTTTGGTTAGAATCTGCAAAAATCCAGGTGTTCAGTATAAAGTGATCAGTATCACTAGTGGAGTTATCACTAATTCAGTATCGTCACTGGTCTATAAATAATGAGTCATGTTTATAGTTTCCTGAGTGTTATCAGAAGAGTTTATAAATGAATGACAGTGGAATCACTTTGGTTAAATTTTTTTACAAACCTGTGAAACAAAAAATACTTTAGTTATAAATCATGTCTTTTTGATTTATTGGCAAGTTCCCCAGCCATTTCAACTTGCTTCTGATTAAGATATATCAAGAAAAATGAAAGAGTGGTTATTGGATCTTTGACCGCATTGATAGTCGCTTACTCTAGTGTAATGTGGAGAACATTATCATTGATAGAGAGCCCATAAAATTCACTAGCAAACAGAGTGTTTCACTCAGGGTTTATGAACCTGTATAGGCTGCTGGTATATTCTCCCTTCAAAACCTCAATGAACTGTGCTGACAGAGAGAAGAATCACCTGTCCACCCTTATTGTCTTGCTTGACTGACCTGATCTGCTATATCAAGGTGACCCATTTAGTGGATGAGGGAAAGGCTGTGGATATTGTCTGCCTGGACTTCAGTAAAGCTTTTGACATCATTTTTCACAGAATTTTCCTGGAAAAAATGGCTTCTCATGGCTTGAATCAGTGCACTGTTCACTGAGTAGAAAACTAGCAGGATGATGAGGCCCAAAGAGTGGTGGTGGAAGGAGTTACATCCAACTGATTGCCAGTCATAAGTGGTGTTTCCCAGTGCTCAGTGTTGGGGCCAGTCCTGTGTAATATCTTTATCAATGGTCTAGGCAAGAGGACTGACAGCTCCCTCAGTCTGCAGATGACATCAAGTTGGATGGGAATGTTGTTCTGCTGGAGGGCAGGAAGGCTCTGCAGAAGGATCTGGACAGGCTGGATTGATGGGCTGAGGCCAATTATATGGCCTCATGGGAAGTGGTGAATGAATTCCTTGCTTTGCTTTGGTTATGTATGTGGCTCTTGCTTTTGCTATTAAACTGTCTTTATCTCAACCTGTGAGTTTTCTATGTTTTACTCTTCCAATTCTCTCCTCCATCCTGCTGATGGGGCATGTGAGCGAGCAGCTACATGGTACATAATTGCTGGCTGGGGTTAAACACAACAAACAGACAGCTGAACATGGGCCAGTAAGTATGCCCAGGTGGCCAAGGTGGCCAATGGCATCTTGGCTTGTATCAGAAATAGTGTGGCCAACAGGACCAGAGCAGTGATCTTCCAGTCATACTCAACAGTGGTGAGGCTGTGTCTCAAATCCTGAGTCCAGTTCTGGACCCTTCGTTAAAGAGGGACATTGAGGTTCTGAATCATATCCAGAGAAAGCCAACAAAGCTGATGAAGGGTCTGGAGTACAAGCCTTATGAGGCTCGGCTGATGAAACCAGGTTTAAGGTTGTTTAACCAGGAGAAAGGGAGCCTGAGGGGACACCTTAGAATTCTCTACCTCAAAGGAGATTGCAGTGAGTTGGTGATCAGTCTTTTCTCCCAAGCAACAAGCAATAGGCAAAAGGTAGCGGCCTCAAGTTGTGCCAGGGGAGGTTTAGGTTAGATATTAGGTTAGATATTGGAGAAAATGTCTCCACAGAAGAGGTTATCAAGTATTGGAACAGGCTGCTCAGGGAAGTGGTTGAGTTAGCATACCTGGAATTATATAAAAGACATGTAAATGTGGTTCTTGAGGACGTGGTTCAGCTGTGGACTTGGCAGTGCTGGGTTAATGGTTGGACTTGATGATCATAAATGCCTTTTCCAATCTAAATGAATCTATAGATATTATTACGTGTGCAACTGCTTTTTATTTCATTAGATTTTCAACTAAATTCTCTGGGACTTATTAAAATAGGCCAAATTAATTAGGTATTTCAGTAGGAGATAAAAACTGAAATGTGGATTTCAGTTACTAGATATAGAAAAGCCATACACTTCAGTATCTCACTTACAGATTAGGGCTTCTGGTAGTATATACAGTATTTGATGGCATTTGCTTCTGTATCACAATGCAAATTGGCATACATATGCATATGTGATAATTCCTACTTAGTGCCAGATTTCTTTTCTAAAAGTGTACTTTTTGAAGTGTATCCATTCAAATGGCATACAAACATTTTCTCTTTCTCAGCTGAGAAGCATGAGCATATTTTTGAGAAATGGAAGGTTTCTTTGTCTATTTCTTGCCAAATCTTTTGACAATCTGGATACTCATATTGTCAGAGATTCAGATTAAGACTTGACTTCAGTATGAAAACACAAGTGTCAGTTTGTATATAGAAATGACATGCTGTGCTGGGAAAGTACTAACAGCAAAAGATACCAAAAATACCATTGTCATATCACTAGTGGTTTGTTTGCATTGTAAATAAGCCCAACCATAGGTATATGGCAGCATCAACTAAGTTATATTCTACCTTCTCTTGTTCTTTTCCAGTGTGTTATCAAGTTATAGATTCCTGTTAGAAAAAAAAAGGTGAGGATAGAAGTTTAGCAGCAGAAAAAAATGCAGTGATACACGTTTAGCAGTCACAAAGAACTTAGACCTATTTTAGAAAGAGGTATTTTTCCTGTATTCAGAAATTTAACTTAAACAAGATGGTATTAGAGTAATGAATGTTTAGCAAATTCAGTTATACTTGTTTGTGGTTTACTTTCACAGTGTTTAGGAAGTCACTTCATCATAATTAACCAACAAATTTGATTAAAAAAGGAGGCTGAGTTACCCCAAACCACATCAAAGTGAATATACTGTATATAGCTGCAGGTATTCTCTTCCTTTGCTGTTAACCTTTCCTCAGCACTGCTAGCTTATCATACTTACCATTTCTCTCTCTGTTTGTGTACCTGCACCTGCAGTGTTAACTTCGATACTGGCATTTTCTAGAATTACGTAACACTGTTTCATCTAATTCCATCTCATTTTATTTCCCTCTTTTTTGGCTGTTTTGTTGGGGGTTTTTTTGCCTAAAGACTGCATATAATAATCTCTTTTTTCTTTCCTTCCTGGTAGATTCCTGAGAAACGATCTAATGATATATATGAAACAAGACAGTGAGATAGACAATGCATTTTAAATGCTGTTATGGGATACAGCTTTTGGTTTCTTGTCAATATTGTGTCAGTACTAGAAATGTCCAGTGACATGTGACTTCTGAGAGAATAAGAAACTTTTGGTTAGAGTCTAATAGCATAAATGTATGTGAGAGAGCCTTAACTAGTACAGTTAATTGGGAAGACCATCACCTTTCTTAATTCTTCAATACATCAGTAAGACTCAATTTAAAGTACTTGAGCCTAAAGCAGTGGTATCTAATTTCAGGCTTCCATAAGAACACGCTGCAAAGAATCCTTCCTTCCTTCCTTCCTTCCTTCCTTCCTTCCTTCCTTCCTTCCTTCCTTCCTTCCTTCCTTCCTTCCTTCCTTCCTTCCTTCCTTCCTTCCTTCCTTCCTTCCTTCCTTCCTGCAAAGCTTCCTTCCTTCCTTCCTTCCTTCCTTCCTTCCTTCCTTCCTTCCTTCCTTCCTTCCTTCCTTCCTTCCTTCCTGTGGTCCCTGTTTAACAGCTGATACAAATACTGCAATTATTTGAGTGTGATGATCCAGTCAACTCTTTATGTACTGACTGGTCCATTGATCAAATCCATGTCTCTCCAGGTTAGAGACAGGGATGTCATGCTGGACAGTGTTAAATGCTGACCCACAGATGCATCTCATCAGGTCCTATGGACTTGTGCACCTCCACATTCCTTAGGGGTTCTCAAATGTGATTTTCTCCTGGAGTGGGCATTTATTCATTGTCCCAGGACCTGCCTTTGCCTCCTCTGACTCAGGCAGTGTGCCTGGAGCACTTGCCAATGAAGACTGAGGTATAAAAGTCATTGAGTATCCTAGCCTTCTCCATGACCAGGTAACTAGGTCTCCAGTTTCCTTCTGGAAAGGGCCCACATTTTCCCTAGCCTTCTGTTTATCACTGATGTACCAATAGAAGTTATGGACCTGATCCCCATCTGCTTGGAAAAATTTTCTGTATTTCACCCAGGCTGCCTGTCTTTGCCTTCACAGTGTGTAGGCCTATTTTTGTGTTTGTGATTGTCCAGAAACATCTTGTTCATCCATGCAGGTCTCCTGGCATTTTTGCCTGATTTCCTCCTATTTTGTGTATTTGAGTTTGTCCAGGAACTTCTTGTTCATCCATGCAGGCTTTCTGGTATTTTTGCCTGATTTCCTCTTTGTATTTGCATTGCTCCTGAGCTTGGAGAAGGTGATCCTTGAATACCAACCAGCTTTCTTACATACTTCTTCCCTCCAGGTGTTTATCCCATGGTACTCTATTAAACAGATCCCTGAAGAGGTCAAAATCTGCTCTCCTGAAGTTCAGGGCAGTGAGCTTGCCTTGCACCCTCCTCACTGCCCTAAGGATTTTGAACTCCACCACTTCATGGTTACTGCAGCCCAGGCAGCCAAATATCGGGGCAAAAAAGGAAAGCTGAAGAGAAGAGATGAGTAAATAATGGATTTTTCTATTCACCGGAGGGTCTCAAAGAGCAGCAAAAGGTATCCAGCAATATTTTAAAGGAATTTTTTCTCTAAAGTTAGGGTGAAAGAGAAAGTAAAATAAAATTGATTACACAAACCCGCTTGTTTATTATGAAACCAGCTTTGCTAGATTCTGAATTCTTTGAACTTTTAATATACAATGAAAAGTGACTTCAAATCAAATTATTTTCTGCACAATATAAAAGTAGTCTCTTTAATATTTTGGTGGACAGAAGGGAATAAATATTTTGATAAATATATGAGAAGGTCTTTGTCTAAAGATGCATATACACACACAGAGGAAACATCACCTAAAGATTTTTCAGAATTATACTAAATCAATATGATAGGTAATAATTGAGAAGTTACATGGTTTTGTTCTGCATAAGTTGTCATGATAAATTCATTACTCTGTTATCTGAATATTCATCTTCTGTTAAAATATGCATCATAAATGCATAGCCATATATTAAATGAATGTTATATCCATCTGTGCACATATCGTTTTGAGATACAATCCAGATAATAAAATAATTTTCCAGTGATTGAACTTCCAACTGCAATTTGTGGTTTTGATATTGACCATCACCCATTCCTTTTTGCATTCAGATTCTCTAATGCAGTATATATGTACCAACTCAGGAATAACTTGGGGAATTTTTTGTGTTTAAACTCATCCATTCTTTTCTCAAAGTTGTAACTTAACTCTGAATTCTAAGTGATATCTTGAGCCTTTCTACTGTGAGGTCCTCACAAAGCCAGTTGAGAGAAGAGATACTTGATAGTTCAAGCTGGAACAGAGAATGAAGGACTCTCAAACTAATATAGCAGTTGGTCTACTTTCACTGTCTTTCATAGATTCAGAGGATCATCAGGATTGGAGGAGACCTCTAAGATCATCGACTCCAACCATTGGCCTGTCATTCTGCTCTAACCCCTAAACCCTAAATCATATCCTCCAGCATTTCATTTAGTTCTAATGGATAGATCCACTTTGAAGCGTCAGCAATCAACCTGAAATAGTGAAAAGACCATGAGTTTGAATAAGAGTACACCACCAATGAATTTCTACTGATTTTCAATTTGCAAGTAGGACAATGAAAAGTATAATTAATTGCATGTCTTAATTTTAAAAAGTTATAAAAGAAATTATAAGTTCACATTCTATAAAGTTATATTTCAATCTCACATTTTATTTTGAAGAAAAGGAAGTTCTGAAAAGTATGCTAGATTTTGACAGAAGTAGTGTTATGCATTTTCTTATATTCATTTATTTTTCATGTCATGTTCTTCTGCTGTATCCAAGCTGCAACCTGGGAAGCATTTATCTGAATCCTGTAACTTCACCAGCTGTCCAGAGGTGACTCATGGTTGTCTATTAAAGGAAGCAAGGAAACATAGAGAAAGAGAACTTTAATGGTATGCTTTATTTATGAATTGAGGCTCATTGACATGAGACAAGATTATTCTGCTTTTTTCCCATAAGGAAGATTTAGTAGCATTACTATATGCTGAAGTTCCTTCTGTTTAATTATTTATTTTTTCCCATAAAATCCATTTCATCATCTTATCTCTCATGACTATAAATTGTGACTTGCTTTTAAACTTTCACTGACGCCTCCTTGAAGATGGCATACCAGAACCTGGATTGGAACCCATCAGTTTTACAATATGCCTCTATGCCCTGAAGTTTTTGCATAGTCCATGTGATACCCTTAGAGTTTTTATATAATTTATCCTTCTAAATTCCAAAAGCAAACCTTACCGTAAGGTCAGAAGTGACTTTTTGTGAAGCAACTAAGCAGAACACTTAAAAATGACTTTTTGTGAAGCAACTAAGCAGAATACTTAAAAAAATCAAGGAGTTAGTCGCCATGTGATTCTATTTGTACTGGCCTCCCCTGAGATTTTCTTTCTAATACATTTCATTAAAACTGCTGGACCTTTCCACTAAACTCCAAAACAATTAAAATGCTGGCTGCTCAAACATCTGTGCATGAAGACAGCAGGAGACATGCTGTCTTAGGGTTACCTTCCCACTCAACTCATTCTTGTGAGTATCTCTGAAAAGTGCTTCCAGGGCTATGAATCTCCTCAGGATATGTTCATAAGGGTGATCAGTTTGTAGTGTGTTTATGCAGCATGCAGCATGTTTTGTTGATACAATTATGCCTACTCAGTTGTCTCTTGAGTCCTATTAAGAGAGGATGCTACAAAGAAGCCAGCCAAAATAAGTGATATATTACTTCCTTAGTAACCTTGAGGTTATATTCTAAGAGCTGCTGGCATTCAACTCAGTAACTAATGACAAGAGCTCCTCTTTCATTGTTGCAGCTTTAGAAAGAACAAAGCAGATTGTAGGAAAAGAACAGATGCACAATAAAATATCTATTGAACTGCAAAAAACTTAGTCAATTTATCATCTCTCACTTCACAAATGGATATCTTCAGTGCTTGTGCTAACATTCTAAAAAATCCTTTTCCACAAGCTTTGATTCTTTTACATGTTTACATGTATGAAATATACCTGGTTTTGACTTAGTTGGTCTGTTTTCTCAGTTGTTCAAATATGTTATCTATTCTGCAAGTGGTGAGGAAGAAGGGAAGACATTCACATATAAGTTTTGCTTTTTTTTTGTTTTGCCTATTTTTTTTTTTAAATGAAAGTGTGCTTCACTAGCAGAAGTGAATATTTATACTTTTTGTAGTCCTTGTTAAGGGGGTTACAGTGGTGCTGCTGAGTGGATGGTTGTGCTGGTTTGGGCTGAAATGGAGTTAACTTTCTTCACAGTGGCTAGTATGGGGCTAGGTTTAGGATTTGTGCAGGGAATAGGGTTGATAATGCAGAGATATTTTTGTTATTGCTGAGCAGAGCTTACACAGAGTCAAGGCCTTTGCTGTTCTCTGTACTGCCACACTGGCAAGGAAGTTGGGGGTGCATGGGAGATTAGTAGGAGACACAGCTGGGACAGGTGACCCAAACTGACCAAAGGGATATTCCACACCATATGCCATCATGCTTAGTATATAAAGTGTGAGAAATAAGGAGAAAGGGGGAACATCTGGAGTGATGACATTTGTCTTCCCAAGGAACTGTTACACGTGATGGGGCCCTGCTCTCCTGGAGATGGCTAAACACCTCCTGCCCGTGGGAAGCAGTGAATGAATTTACTCTTTGTTTCGCTTTGCTTGTGTGTGCAGCTTTTGCTTTCTCTAGTAAACTGTCTTTATCTCAACCCATGAGGTTTTCTAACTTTTACTCTTCCAGTTGTCTTCCCCATCCCAGCAGTGAGGGAGTGTGTGAGCAACTATGTGGTTCTTGGCTGCTGGCTGGAGTTCAACTATGTTAGTGTTTGGACTTCTTGATCTTAGAGGTCTCTCCCAACCTTGATGATTCTATGATTATATGATTATTTGATACTATGATTCTAATTTCTCTTTCGTTCCGCAAAATAATATAAAGGAAATCTTGCAAACACATCTTACAGGTGCAAATTCTCTTGAGATTTTTTCATGATTTTGCCCACTGAATCTTAATTTCATTTATTTGTTATTCATTTATCTGCATTTCTGAAGTATTCAAAGTCATGGACGCCATAAAGATAACTTAACATACAAAGCAGAAAGATGAATATTTGTTCCTGTGGGGAAAAAAACCCAAACCTTCAAATCTTTAAAACTTTTGAAGGAAGGCTTCGCAGTAGTAGAAAGCGCTGATGAACTGATTGCCAGACTGTTGGAATCTTTCTTGTGTCCTTCATGTAGGAGAGACTGCCTAACACAAACATCCCAATAATGAAGTTGATTTCATTGACCTGGTCAGCTGCCTCTTAGTTCTTCAGGGTAGAATAGCCTTGTGAAATGAGTAAGTAAGGAAAGGAAAAAGACATTTGACATATCCTTTACCAGAAAACTAGAATACTTACAATGTACATAACTGTAAAAAGTTCAAACAAGCAGGAATTAGAAGCACTGAATTTATTTTTCATGTTGCCTAATAAGATTAAATCTAAACAATTTTTTACATGTAAAATCTGTCTATACTGATAATTTTATAAAATCATCCTCTAAATTTCTTCCTCTTTAGCTCCGAACCATCAGCTACAATCACTACTTAATGTCTGAGTTTCAGGTGAAGTTGGTATCCACTTTTTTTCTGTAAGGATCTCATGCATTGTTTAAACATGTCTTTTCTAGCTTTCCTTTGTTAGCTATGTGCTTCTGTCTGACAGCTTTAGTGACATACAGCTCATCTCAATCTTTATCTTTCAGATCTCTTCTGCCATTTACCTGTGTTGGTTTTATACACGAATTCAAGAAACTACCTGCAACATAGAGGGCCAATGGGGCATCACTTTCTTTTTCAGTTCCATAATAGAATAAACCATTTAAAAGTTTTACCTATTTTGAGCCTTTTTCATTATTATGCCATGCATTTTGCTTTCAATTTCCAGTTAAATCCCAGTCATCAGCCAGTAAGGCAGTTAGTTTAGATCTGCTTTTTCTAACTTGCTTTGTAAATTTGATTGGCCAGACCCTGATTACTTCCTTACCCTTTCTGCTGCAATTTTGGATTCTGATTTTGTCCGTTTTAAGTGCAGACTCCTAACAACTGATGTAAAACTATGTAAATATTGACTTGGATTATTGATATGACTTGAAGCCTTATTCTCCCCTTAATGGATTTGGAATGAGTGCTGCATAATTAAGTGCTATGTGTCTCGCAAACGTAGGCTAGGAGTGGGTGTCTGCCTTTCAGAAACACCTGCAGTACTATTGATGGCATATGCTCATCACTAATGCTTTTTTTTTATAACAGTATTTTTCCTTTCCACTCTTTTCATCTGCAGATACAAGACTAGACAGACTTCTTGTGTAGAGTCCTTGACTGTAGCCTAATTTAATCAGGTCTTTCACCAGTCCTTGGATGACTCATTCAGTTTGTTCAATATGATGCACTGACTTCTCAGTCTTCAGTTACACGCGGAGAAGTGTTATTTAATCTATCTACATTGGTGATCTACAATATTTTCCTTTTCTACAAGTTTTCTTCCATTTTTTCTTCCATTTTCTTTCCATCTATTCATTTCTAGGTTTAGTGTGTCAAAAGCAAATATTGGAGAAAGCATTCTAAAGAGATCTGTCCCTTCTACAGTGTTTCCATAGCTAAGGCCCAAGGGATAGACTTTGCTGTGTTCTGCTCACATCAGGTTATGCTGATTATAGTTCTTAATTGTTACTTTTCCATGGCCTGAGACCTCCTACATTCCTGAGATACTTCTCAGATATTTTTAATATTGCAAATTCAGAAACAGAAAAGACCTCTGTCCATCTCCCTGTTGACACCAGTCATTAGATTAGTTTGTCATTCAAATCTAAATATAAGAAAATTATTGCATGCAATCTCATTCCACACATGAAAACAGAACTATTTTTTTAAAAAAGTGCACTTTTTCAAAGACACATAAATTTGCTAAATATTTTTTCTTCAAAGCTGTGAAAAACATCCTGATTCACTAGAGAGGAATACTGGAATTCCTCTGCCTGATTCAAGAAAATTTACTATTTTAGAGCACTTTCCTTCAAGTAATGCAATATCCATAATCTTGGTCTTCTATGTATTAGGATATACCTATCAGACAGTAGGGGAGAAATGGTTTCATGTGGTTGTGAACAAAATCTTTATGCAAAAATACCCCAAACAACACAAATTTCTTGAAATAAAATGCCTACATACAGTATTTCACCTTAAAAATATGCTTAAAAAGTTAATTCTTGTAAAAAAAAGTAGCTTAAAGGTAAGACAGAACAAGTTCAATTTATTTGTTTCAAGCACGTATTCCTTTTGTATATAAAAAAAGTAGCTTAAAGGTAAGACAGAATAAGTTCAATTTATTTGTTTCAAGCATGTATTCCTTTTGTATATGGATGTCTTAGTAGTAAGTAAAGATAAAGTAACCCTGAATAGTGCTGAGTTTCAAATTCTTGCCACCTGGATCTCCTTACAGACCAACTGTCAAATCTTAACATATCTCCTATAAACTCCTGAATAGCCGGTTGTTTTTAGAGATTAAATTCCCAGTTAAATATGTTAAATTTGTGGTAGCATGCACAATCAGCTGATTTGGTGACAACCAAACCAGCTTGAATGGATATATAATAGGCTTTATTAGCATGTATTATCCTGGAAGTGAAATGCTTTCTTGGTGACAGAAAAGAATTTTCATGTAGTCATATTTGTCTGTGTAATGGTTATTTCTTGTGCATTTCTAAACCAACTAGTTTTTAACTGGACCTTACTCTCACACAAAGAAACTCTCTGCTTTTCTCCTCCCCTCAGTGCTTTCTTCTGTTCCTCTTTTCTCTGCTTTTCTCCTCCCCCTCAGTGCTTTCTTCTGTTCCTCTTTTCTTCTAAATTTTTAGCCTTGGCTGCCCACTCTTGTAACATTTTCTGCAGACTCAGTGTTGTCAGAATCTGATAAATTGGTGTTTCTATTTGGAACATATTCCATACCTGCTCAATCTCTAATCCATCTGCTTACAACAGTGATTTTTTGACAGCTCTGTTGCACTGGTGTTTCTGTCAATATTATTTAACTATACTGTTGTCTGCGCTGTTTCTCTGCTTCACAGCTCTTGTTATTTTATGACTGTTTTAAGAATTTTGTCATAATCTAAAACTGTCATCCCTGAAATGTACAGTTTGAAGTGGAATGGGTCATTTGTTTTCTACAACAGAAGCAAATATATTTGTATTAATTGGTACTGGTGCTGCTTACATTTCAATATTGATGTACCATAATGTGGGGTAAATCAACATTATTTCTGAGAGGATCCTCATATTTCTGAGAGGATAAACCAGAAGAAACTCCTTGTCATTCCAGTGAGGTTTTAACTGTATATATTCCTGGAATTTGTTTCCCCTAATGCACAGTGTAATAGGTCTGATCTTTGAGCAAGACCTCAACTTGAAGTCAGACTCAGATTTTACTGTTCTCAGTATGATATAAAATCTGGAACTGTGTAAGAGAGAATAACAGGTATAAATATAGGACTTATCTCTACAGACTGGTGACAAACTGGATAAGACTGCAAATCTTCTAAAGGGCTGATGTCTATCAGTTAGGGTTCCCTTGAAAAAATTGTTTCAAGTGGCAGGAGGATTGGACCTGTTGATCATTCTTCTCTAACCTGTTTATACATACGTAAGGAGCCTGCTAAAGAACAATGGGATGAAATTATTGTTAAGTATCAACTGCTTAATTATTTCCAAACCACTCTAATTTGTAATTTATTTGTAAATTCTAGAGATTATTTTTAAGTTCTGAAAATTAAAGTATATTAACCTATTAGAAATTAATTCAATTTCTTTAGGACTAAGAGCAATTATTTCATTTACTCTTGAACACAAACATGAGATTCCTTCTAGCTTCTGAATTTTTATCTTTTACTGAATTGAACAATTGTTGATTGCTCTACTTTAGTAAAATGTAATTTTTTATCTGTCAGACTAGTAAATTGGTTTTGCAAAATGAGAACTACAGGGTTTAATCTTGTCTTCCTAACTTTGACTGTCCTCCAAAGCTTTTAGCCTCAATGTCACACCTAGGAAAATCACTTTTCCAATTTCATTCCCTCACTGAGTAGTTTGTTCATATCTATTACAGAGACTGATCTGAAGTTTTCTCTAACCTTGTGTCCTGGGATGTCTGGATCACTGATATATTGTCTTGAAGAAAGTTTTGAACTACTCATACTTTATGTTCTTGCATTTGTAAGAAGACGTAAAGTCATCCATGGGGAGGCTGGAGGACTGGCAGGGCCTATTTAGAACACAGATGAAAGACAGTTTTAAAAATTTTGATAAATAATTGGAAAATATATCCATTATTTTAGAGATTTATATCTGAGGAATATTATTAACAATCATCCTGTACTAGAAATAGTCCAGATGGGATAAAACATAAATGTAACAGGAATATGAAGATACAGCAGCAGACTTTTTAAATGCAGAAGACACTGCAACAATTTGATCATCCTGAAAGAGCACAGTTTGAATCCAAACAAAGAAAAATAAGTGCTTGAAGAAACTTAAGGCTGAATTTAGAGTTTATATGAGTTATCAAAGGAAATCTCCATAATTTGCTGACTATACTTAATTCATTATTTTACTACACCATTCATTTAAAGCTGTACTGAATATTCATATTCTGTAAGGAATAACAATAACAAACATATTTTCAAACATCCAAAGACTCAGCATTATTGTGGCTGCAAATGTTGCAGAAATAAATAAGGTTTGATGCAAAAATGTGTGGAAAATATATTCAACAGCCTTTGATTTTCCGACATTAAAACTTGCTAGAAAGGAAATTCAGATTGAAGTGTGTTTAGTAACAGGATTCCAGAGACCTATTTGAATAATTTTGTCTGTACTTGTCTTAACAATGAGTATCATGCATTCACCCAATAAGAATGAACCCATGGTGTGAAACAGGGACTAAGGACCAACATTCAAACTATATATAAATAAGTATTTTCTGTGTATATATAATATGGATACAGACATACACACATGTATATAAATATGTGTATATAGGCATACACATAGACATAGGCAGAGTAATTCCTCTGGAGTAGCCTTAGTCCAAATTAAAACTGAAGGTCATCACTGTTTCAAACACTTTATTTGCCCTTGCAATTTAGTTTCATGTGAAACAAATCCAGTTTTTCTAATCTGAACTAGAACTCTGAAATAGATGTACCCTGTGAAAGAACATTTTTTTAACAGACTGCTCAGTGCCAGTTTTTTTTCCTTGTAAATAATCTTATTTCAAGAATAGTTACTGTCATTTTCAGTCTGATAGCTAGATACACATATTCACAGCTCTTCATGTTTGTTGAAAACAAAGGAGAATTCTGGAAAACTATTCTATAACTAATTTGTACCAAAAAAATTTATCATAACCTTACAGAAATGTGCAATTTATCTTTACATACGGACAGTTGGGATGGAAAAATTATATTTTACATGTGTATTGAAAACCACAGCTTTTTACTCTGGAAATTTTTCTCAGAGTTTGCAACTTTCTGTTATGGAGAAGAATGAATACCTAATATAGAAATATTGCTATAATGTTTGTCATGTCTGCAATGTCTGAGCTTTTAATTTTTGATGTCCTTTACCTCCTTTAATTAATCAGTTTCAAGTTACTGTTCAGATTACAAACCCAGGACATAGCAATATTCTCTTCAAGCAGTTTATCTTATATTCAATTTTTGACAATTTTCCCATTATAAAGAATATTTTTCTTTTCTATAGAAAACAAAAGATCTTATAAGGATATAGTATCTTAGAAAGACAAAAGTCAGCCATTTTGAGAATTTACCTTTTTCCATCCTGATATTTACACTCAAACAGGACTTGTCACATCTAATAATTCTGGTTTATTTCAACTGTATTTTTTCAGCATTTTTTCCCACATAGTTTAACATCACAAGGAATTCTTATGTGGCAACATATTCCTTGCTGCCGTTATCTTTACAGAATCCAGATCATAGAATGCTTTTAATCACTCTAAGATTCAGCCTTCAAAAACTTGATTATATCATCAGCTTGTTATTTAAAGTTTTGTTGCTAATGTCATGTCTTATGACACAGAATTTTCTATTGTGATATTTAAATGTTCTGCTCTAGTCAGCAATGGGAGAAGGGGAAGATAATCAAAGATGCTGTCAGTGGGAAGGATAGATTTCCCCTTTGCTTAACACGTAGAATATCATAGTTCCATAGTTTTTGGTGGTGGATATTTTCGGTTATTTTGGGTGGTTGGTTGTTTTGGGGGCTTGTTGATTTGTTGGAATTTTTCCCCCTTCATTCATTGCTTTGGCTTAATTGAGAGCTATAAATGTTTTGCCAGTAAAATTTCAAACTGCCCTCTGCATTAGCATTATAGCTACTATGGACTCATGAGCTCCCCAGCAAAACCATTTTTAAAGAATTTTCACCCATCATACAGATCTACAAGGTTTTCACATTTTGGTGTTCAGAATTTCTTATATTTTGTATCCATTTCAGTTCTCAAGTTGTATTCTAAAAGGACTATAATTTCTTTGCTACTTTCTTCCCTCTTCGTTTCTGTTGTTTAAAATATAAATATTTCTGTTTCATTAAAAGTGGTTTGGGTTTTTTTTAATTTCCCATATCAGTAACTGTTTATTATATTCTGTGGATAGCATTTTGTTTGGACTAAATTTCCACAAAGTATTTAAGTATTTTCAGTCCTTGTGAGTTTGATTTCTTTTTTATTTATATTTTATTTTGTATTGATCATTTAGAAAATAATTTTGCACAGTTCTGTGTTTGTACCTGACGTTCATATAGAATTGATGTAGTTCACATATTGGACCTTGTTTATTTGATCTCTGTGTTACAGAGGAATTAAACATTTTGTCACTGCAATGACAATTTTTTCTTCTCTGTCTACTGTCATCTTTTCCTCAATTCTTTAGTCATATACTTATAATGGTTTCAGGAACAAACAATTCATTGTAAGAATGGGAGAGACCAGTTCTCCCTTTGTCACCTGTTCTTATTCCAAAACTAGTGGATTTTGTCCGTTCCTGATCGTGCAATGAAACTAAAAATCTCAAGTGTCAACATGTTATATTTATAATAGTTAACAAACTTCACTCAGTAATGGATCCAAATGAAAGAATATTTTGTTAACTTGGGGATTTTTCATTAGTGTCATAGTCCATATTTTTCAGGGATTGCCTATAAAATAAATAAACAATATCTGAAACTTTTTGTTGGTTTGAGATTTGTCATGCTGTTATATAATGCCAATTTGTAGCAGCTGCACCACCACCATCATGATGGGACAACATTCATTTCTAGTGCAGGACTTGTAGTAGATTTCGAATCCCTACCTGCCACGTCTTGTGTGCAAGATGGGCAAAAAAATGGTAGAAGGGTCTTTCTTAATGCTTCCTGTTAATTTGTTCATGTATCTTTGGCCTCCACTAATTATAGAAGTGTAGAAATATCCCATTTTTATTTTCAGAGAGGTGCAAACAGTTGAAGGTCCAACCTGCTCATGTTTTCAGATGGAGCATGTCAGCCACTCGAGAAGGCAAATGTGTTCAGAAGCATAAAATCCATCGAGTGAGGACCAGAGTAGGTCAGAGGGAGAAGAAGATACAACAGAGCCTTGGGTAGAGCAAAGTCAAGCTGGGAATGACTTTAGGGCTGTGAATTATGGTACCAAATACTGTAGTGGTGCCAATAGAGTGGAGCAAGTTCATGAAATTGTCTGACACTTTTCGTTTGGGGAACAGCAGGGCACCTGTGAGATCATAGTCTAGATAGAGAGATCGTGGCATAACTTCGGAGCACATGGTGGATTAAAAAACCCCCATAAATTCATTTATTTAAGCTTTGCTTCACAGTTTAAAAATTGACTATCCATTCAGTGACTCAGGATTCCCAGTTCTCATTACAAATGATCTGTCAAACAAAAGTGGCATGAATTGCATTCTGATGAACTGTTTCACAAAGAGCGTTCCAGAATTTCCCAACATGTTAAATTCTTTCAGAGCTATATTTTCCTCATGCTGTATCTAATGTAGCCAATATTTATTTGTATTATTTGACTATAAGCTAGTTCAGCATTAACTATGCTGGCTCATGTCTTTTTCTGCATGTATATAACACAACAGAATGAAGACTTTGGTAGATATTTTATAAAATTAAAATGTCAAGATTGTCTAAGAAAGCAGTTATTAAACAGCCCCTTGATGCTCTTAATATTAATACAATAATAGCTTGATAATCTCAGCCCCTTGATGCTCTTAATATTAATTAATACAATAATAGCTTGATAATATGAGGAAGTAAAATGCAACTGAAAAAGGTATTACAGTAATTTCCATAAAACTAAAAAATTATAGAAGTTAGTAAGCATAGGCAATACATTCTGTAAGTATAAAATACTAAGTATGTTAACTAATATGTTAGTTGTTGTTTGAGCCCAGTCACTTAATGTTGTGTTTCTAAAAGAATATTGACTTTAAAATCATAACGCATATGTTCACAATGGATTACTGTTGGCGCACATATACACAGTTGCATTCTGAATCAAATTATCGGATCTGAGAATTGCAACAAATGCAAGAAATATCTGGGCATTGTTACATGATGTGTAAATTTTGTTTGAAAGCCATGCAGTTTGTTCTAAGTGGGTGTGAATGACTAAGAGTAGCTTTATGAGAGGAGAACCGTGCAATGAAGTATAAGTGAATGACAATGAGTACAGGTTAAAGATTACAAGAAAGACTGAGAGGCTTCAAGGTGTATTCATCTTCCCTAAATTATGTGAATTAAAATAATATTTCTCTATTATTTTTTCTTTACAAAGACATGTCCCTGTGTAGATAATGCTGATTCTTTATAATGATAACTCTGGCATAATTTGCAATGATGGCATAAGTAACAGTTATGAATGAGATTGAAAAACGTAAATAGCTAAATAAATATCAAGAAATGGTAAATTATATACTTTTTGGAAGCCACAATTTCTATAATCTCCTGTACAGATATAGTTTGTTCTGTAATTTATTGCTTACTTCAGTTTCTAATGTTGCAGTAGCTGACACTTGCATATTTGAGAGTAAGGAGTGTTATGGTTTTCTTTTCATTTGCAAGCAACATATACAGAGTTTTCCACTTCTATTTAAAATTGTAACTCTTCCAAAACAATTCAGCTTAGTCCTTATATCTCACAAAATTATATTTGTCTGTCTGTCTTAAATTTATTTTGTAATGATCTATATAGGAAAAAGAAACGTTCATGCATTCAAATAGAGTAAAAGTTCATTTTGTTCTTACTTTCTTAGCAGCAGATTTTGTACCAAAGCATAAGTAAAAGAAATCTAACCCAGGAAAGTAATATGACAGCAGAAAGAAAAAAAAAAACCCAAAAAACCAACAAAACAAAAAAAAACCCCAACCAACCAAGCAAAAAAAACCCAAACCCAAACAACAAGAAAGGTCTAATTTGCATAAATATTCAAATATAACCAAAGAAACATTCATATAATAGCTAGGAAAAAATGGTTATATTGGAAGTATTGAAAGAAATGGTTTTGTCTATGCTGGAAAATAGAATAATATCATGTCCTTCAAATAGCCTATTCAGGTTTGAGAGAACAAATAGTTCAGCTGAAAGCTGAGCAGAATATTAACTTCTTGATTGTTCTGCATCAACACAGAAAATTGGAATGAAAATAAATCATTTATTTGCCTTTTAAACTCATCTTTGCTTTAATTATCTACTAAGGTTATAGGACTGGGCACTCTGCTTCTGTGAATGTGCATATTTATATATGAATGTGAATACACACATATATATGTTAATGAATCTGTGGGCTCTCACTTTCATAAAAAAAACCCAAATTGTTGTCTCGTAGTTGTACCTCTCTTAATTCCTGACTTTGAAATACCTGACTGATCCTTATGAAACCGAAAGTTCTGTTTGCCATTACAATTACTAAATTTATTGTGCCATAGAAACACCTGCTTTGCAGGCATTTATCAATGAGATAGCAGATTTCCTCAGTCAGAATGCTTCATAGTTTAGAACTTGCTGTGTAATAGATCATTAATAACAAAGCTACCCAGCTTGAGAGGTTATTGTTATGTATGACAACCTGAACCTTCATTTGGGGTCTTGTCTATACACAACTTACCATTGAATAGACAGACCATGAGAATAAAGTGTTTTCAAGTCAACTTAACTACAAATAAAATATAATTCCATTGAAAGTTCTGCTTATAAAGGATTTGATTGTGTTTGGACTGAAACTGTTATTTTAGGACGTGTACATGTAACAGAGTCAATGACATGTTTGGACTGAAACTGTTATTTTAGGATGTGTACACGTAACAAAGTCAATGACGGGGGAAAGCATACAGACTGTGTTCTAAATCTTTTATGCTTGCATAAAAATTGCATGAGTAAGTCAAAATTATTGAATGCTACAGACTCATGCAGGTCCTATGTTGTTAGGCAATGCATATCTTTGTGACTGTCCTGCTCCAGCACTTTGCCAAAGCAATCATTTATTTAAGTCAAATGATGTAACTGTGTACGTGATGCTAAAGTTTCAAAGATAAAACTTTTGTGCTGTGTTCAGTAACTGCATTTTAATTTGTGGCATTTTTGTGATCAAATATGAGCTGAAGGCTTTCTGCTTGTCACTGCAAAGCTTAAATAACATTGTTCACTTGGGGAATCTTTGAGATACTAATCAGCTTAATAGAAGCATTTCAAGGCAATATGTTAAATCACTCTCACAAATCAGAACTGATGTTCAGTTCATTTGAGACATTATGTTTCAAGCTAAAAATACATTACTGAGTACTGTGTTTTTTAGTTTTATTTGAGGACGTAGATATGCTGACATCTATAAATCATAATTATTTCTTAATTTCTGATGAAAACAGACACTTTGAGAAATAAGATTAGTAATTGAGTTGAGACATCACCAATTAACATACCACACATCCAGAAAGAGGCATCTAGTTTGCAATTCACTGTCTCACACAATATTATATTGTTCTATCCTCAAGCCATAGACAATGTCTCGCTCAAGCAGCCAGCATCAGGAAGAGGAACTACTAACCCTCAGACTCAGTAATACTGAAAATGTTTTGGGTGACATTTTTGCAGCCTCAAGCCATGATGCTCACCTGTTTGACAACCAAGTCACTAGTTCACAGAGAAGGGAAATGTGATTAAATGAAGGAGCAGAGTATAACCAGTAGCTTTAGACTCTGTAAATTTTCATGTTGATTGGTTTTTCCACTGTGTGTAGGCAGAATGAACTTTTACTGAGTTTCCCTCTGTATTCCTCAGAGACACAACTTTTTAACTAAGGACAACTTTAATTGTGTAATGCTAGAAGAGGTTCAAATCAATATTTTATAAAATTGTAGCTATGAATAAGTTGTACTATATAACCCTTTGATGTAATTTTAGATTATTCCTTCTATATGGCTGAAAACTACTTGTATGTTTAGTTGCACTGTTGTCGACAAAACATAGTGTTTCTATCACTTCATGCTCATTTTACTCACCCTGGAATAAACTGAATAATTCTGAACTGTGATGAATTCTTTGTTTTGCTTTACTTGTGTGTGTGGCTTTTGCATTACCTATTAAACTGTTTTTATCTCATCCCATGAGTTTTCTCACTTCTACCTTCTCAATTCTCTCTCTGATCACACCTGGCAGGGAGTGAGCAAGTGGCTGTGTTGTACTTAGATGCTGATTGGGGTTAAACCACAACAAAAGAAGATTAGTTTACAATATATTTAAATAATTGCAAAATCACTAATTAATCTTTGAAATGAATAATGCCCTCCCACGGCTTCTTGGGGAAATAACAGTAATATCTCTGTATCATATTATTCCAAAATTACTATGCATATTGATGACTTACAATAGTCTGCTTTTTAATTTTTAATATTATTGGCACCAAAATAGTTTGGTTTTTTTCTTTTTTAAAGACCTTTATTTAATTACCATACTTCTCAGAATTATTACCAATGGTTTGTATTAAACCGTTATTTTTCATTCAGGAACTAACTGAAATTCCAGGGCAGTTACTCATAAGACGTTGCTTTTACATGTTGTGCTGGTTTGAAAGCAAACTAGTAAGAGACTCCAAGTCAGAAATACAATTTAATAGGAAAAACAAAACAATAAATGCAACAGTACAAAAAGAAACCACTGACAGAGCCAGGAAGTAACCTGACACCCTGTGATGGGTCTGTGGGAGCAGTGGGCCCGCGGATCCGATCCTCGCCCAAAGGCTCAGCAGCAGCCCCTTGTCCTCTGGGGATCCAGCAGGTCAAAAAGGGTGCCTGTGCTGGTTCAAACCCCAGCTTATATCCCTGTGGGGATGCTTGGCTCCCCACCCCCATGTGGGAATGCTCAGCTTCCCCTCACCCCCTGGGGTGAAGCATCTCACAATGGGATGATGTAACTCTATGCATGCCTGGGTCCCTGACAGCCCATTAAACAGAAATAAGGGATGAGTAGGGGATAATGAGCGTTGCCCCACCTGCTTTAACAGCTTGTGAAGATGAGAATAGAATACATACCATTGGTTACACCCTACATTGTAACCCAGGACAGATCACCAACATTTCTTTTTTTTCAGTATTACTTCATAATAGTGGAGTACTCACTCAGACACCCTTCTGTGAGGCTCTAAGTATATGTTGGGAATTTCCAAAAGTCTTTCTGATTCACCACTTTGCTGTTAGCACATGCTCAGCCCACAATGACAAGAGAGTCTAGAAGAGATAGTGTCAGTGCAGCCTCACTTTGAATAGTGTGCCCAGTTTTGGGCAGCACAATATAAGAAAAGTACTAAGCTATTAAAGAGCATCCAGAGGAGAGCTACAAAGATGGTGAAGAGCCTTGAGGGGAAGCCATATGAGGAGCAGCAGAAGTCATTTGATTTGTTCAGCTTGGAGAAGAGGAGACTGAGAGGAGACCTCGTCACCATATACAACTTCCTCATGAGAGGAAGCAGAGGGGCAGGCACTGATCTTTTCTCTCTGGTGGCCAGTGACAGCACCCCAGGGAATGGCATGAATCTGTGTCAGGGAAGGTTTAGGTTAGATATTTAAAAAAAATTCTTCACCCAGGTGGTTGGGCACTTGAACAAGCTCGCCAGGGAAGTGGTCATGGCATCAAGCCTGACAGAGTTCAAGAAGTGTTTGCACAATGCTCTCATGCACATTGTGATTCTTGGGGCTGTCCTAGGCAGGGCTAGGAGTCAGACTTTGATGATCCTTATGGATCCCTTAAGTCAGAACAGTCTGTTATTTTGTGAAACCCTTCTTTCTGACACCTTAGTGTGAGAGGGAATAAGACTTGGCTCACCAGTGAGATAGGGTGGTTATCTTGCTTCTTATAAGGACTTCTAGGATTTTTGACAGCAGTGTGACTCTGCATGCAGCAGGTTCTGCAACCTCTTTACTTCATAATCTGAGCTGTTTTGCTGTCTCCTTTCAAAGCCTAGTCTCATGTGGTGCTTCTCTTCTTCTGAGACATGAGTTGTGCAGAGGTTCATCAGGGGTCTCCTTCCTCCTCAGGAGCTGCTTTTATCCTCAGGCCCTTGCCCCTGTTTGAGCTTCACTGCACAGTGCCAGTGCTTGGCCATACACCTCCCTGATCCTAAATTCAGACATTGCTTTACAAACTTGAAATCCTGACTTGACCTCACACCTTTCTCAATTTTAGTCTCACTTGGCTATCTTGACTCTTGCCTGAATTGAATTCTTCTGTAAACTCAAGGAATAGTTTGATTAACATTTTTAGAAATACAGGGAATCTTAAGGATTGCCAGTTTAGAGAAGATACTTTTACCTCAGATGAAGATTAGCAATTTGTTAATTTGTTAGATTATATTATGGAATTAATTACATTCAATTTAGTTAATACTCAAATTAGATGAAAAAAATATGTATATTAGAAATGCTGCATCTATGGGAAAAGATATCACCTGTGAGAAAGGAATCTAAGTCCTCTAAAGAAGAGCAAGAATACTCCAGCATCACATCTTAAATCAGTATTTAAACATGACTGTTAGCAAAGTATACCACCTTTTTTTTTTCCTGTGGAAAATTAGAAAAAGTCACCATATATAGAAATCACTGATGCTTACTAGATGTAAGGGATATAAACCAGATGATTATCTGAGAGCTGTTTAATGATTATCTAATCATCTTTGGTTAAATTGTGAAATGGAGAATATATGTATTATTTACATTTGTCCTTATATTATGAAAATATAGTTACAATATGGTTGGACACCATGAATAACTTGAATAACTGCTAAATGATATCTATGCTCTGTAATATTGACATAATTCTCTGTATGCAAATATTGATTATTCTTAAGCTGTTTAGCATTCTATTTATAAGATGTGCTTTTCTAAGTGACAAGAGAAGTAGCCTGGAACACGTGCTCTAAGAAAAACACTCATGATTTATTTTATTCTTTGTTTTAGTCTCAGTCAACTGTCTGGGAAGTCAAAGGACTTTTTCCTTTGGTTCCATCCATTGTCTGTGATTGTTATAAATTGCAGCTGAAACACTGAATATTCACAATAAACTTATAAAATGATCAGAGGTGACAGATAAATGAACTGTCAGATTTCATCTTCAAGGTTATTTGCAATTTGCATCTTGTCTCATTCACCTGAACTCAGCCAGCTGTCAAGACAAAAGAACTCTTCTTTGAAAGATTTTCTTCTGGAATAAAGCCCTTCTTCTATGGATACTTTTCGAAGATGGAGATATAGATATCTTCATGGGTAGATTTAAATGCATCTTTTTCAATTGATAATGTTACTTAGAGTTTGTCATTTTTTATTCTCTAATTTAGTTTGATACTGGGGGTGGTTAATCCAAATAAAAACAGATAATAATTTGAAATGGATTTTCGAACTCTGGGAAGAATATTATGAGCACTCCTATTTGTTCCTCACAAGCAGGAAACTGTCCTTGTAGCACACATACACATGGACTAGAAAGTGAGATTACACTCAGAGAGACAGTTAAAAACAGATTTTGTAAGAAGATATAAGAAGATAGGACAAGCCTGCAGTGATCAGGTGCAGGAGTCAGCCAGACATGCACACTGACCATCCCTGTTTTACATGTGACTCTTCCCTTTTATATCCTTTGCTGTCTATCCCCATTCTGTTCCTCTGTTCCTCTGTCCCTCTGTTTTGCCTTTCCCTCATTCTCTCAGGGCTGAATAGTTCTATGAATTGCAGCATCACTCAAAGTTTAGGGTCTCTCTTATGAATATCCTTCGCTGTCTGAACATTGCCTTTGTCAAAACTTATTGCACTTAATGATTATCCACTGCAATGTCTCATATCTCTTGGTGGGTTTAGGGGAAGTTAGTTTGATATACTGTGTGCAGTGCATGGGAGAAACAACAAAGTTCTCAGGAGGTTCAATAACAAATAACTTTTACTTGTGAATGTTAGAACATCCAGATAGAATGAGGCAGGGCTTTGACTGGATTTTTTAGTCAGGCTTACAATGTATTTTGAGAAGAAGAATGTAGAAGAAGAGAAAAAAAAATGGAAAGATAGTCACCACCCTAGGACCCAGTGTGGTCTCAGCAGCCTTCAAATCCAGGGTAGCCGAGTGCACCACATGGTTGTCCTTTTATGGGGTCTGACCCCTTAGGGCCCTCCCCCAGGCAAGCCTATGCTAATTGTGGCACCAAAATCTCACACCTGTGCTTTACTCAGTGCCAGAATATTCCTGGTGCCATTTTGAGGCTTGTGACAGTCCTATGCAGTTGGCCAGCGCCATTTGAGGTCTTACGAAAGTCCCATGTGGTCAATAGCCCTCATTACAGTGTGAACCAGGGGCTGACTTTTCAAATGTGCATGCATCATGCAACAGTGTGAGAGGGTTCAAGGGGCAGTGGGGGAGCAGTGTGTCACCCCACATATGCAAGGTCACCCTGTTCCCCCACTGATTTCCCACCTGGTTGTTTTGAGCCAATCAACTATTCCTCCAGTCTCCCACATCCAGACAGCAGGGTTAATGACTATAAATTGGTATCTGAATTTTAAATCATATGTTTTCTTCTTCACAATCTTTTGGATGCCACTATTGAAAAAAAAAAGACATATAACATGCTGAGATACTTGTTTATATTGGCTGAATTTAATAACAAAAAGTCACAGTCAAGTAGAGGGATATTTTGTGAGAGTTCAATTCATTATGAAATTTAAAAAAAAAAAAAGAATAAAAAATCTCTTCACTTTACTGAACTCTTATTAGTCCCCAATATTTAATAGTTTTGATATCAAACACATGTATGTACTTTTCCAAACGTTTTCCAGAGCAAAACCACAGTATACTGCAACTGCTAAAAAAATCAGTTCTTTGGTGGTATTCCATGTTTTCTACATGGTGAACAAAAGGCTAGCAGTATTACAGTCAGCTAATGTCCTGAGTTTATGCAGCATAAAGTGCTCACTTGAAAATCCTATTAATCACTTAGCTCACTAAAATTATAAACCATACAGTACTTGCTATATATGAAACTTTTAAAATAACAACTTTTTTTTAAAAATGATGTTATGTTGCCACTTCACAAGAATAAATAAATAAGCATTGGTTCACCTTCTGGGACTTAATATATTTCAGTCCTTTCTAAAAATTTTTTCTCAAACTTGTTATGATGGTATAAGTTTGGCAGGTTGATTGATTTTCTGATATAGAGAAAAACTTTCCTGATGTATTTACAATCTTAAAGTAAACAGCACATTAACTATTCAACTCAACAGAAACTTCTTCATAAACATGGAAACTCAATGGATTTCATAAGTACTTTTCAACTGAAAGTGCTAAGCAGATTTTATAAACCAAAATTAAAACTATCAAGGTATCATCAGAAAAGCACTTCTGAGTAGTAGTAAAATGTACATATTTTATGTTTTCTTTTCATTTTCTTTCTTCTTTTTGTCCCAGTTGGTAGTTCATGATTCTGACATGCTGTGATTCTGAATGTTTAACAAAGCCACTAGCTTTCAAGATGTTGTACAATAATGATGGGCTTTCTGATAAGAGAACAACTGCAAATTTTAATGATGATGTCTTGAGATTTTGACATCTTGTGTATCTGTAGATAAATGACAGATTGAAAGTTTTGATCCATCCTATTTAAAAGTAGCAAATTTAATATAGGTAATTGACAGAAGAAGGAAGATACTATTTTAGTGAAATACTGACTGCATAAGTGCCTTTTATTTTTACAGTATATACAAATAAAATATATAAACCAAAGATAAGCATTATCCTAACTACTGGTATAACAGATGTAGATGAGAGTGGAAAGTAAAAATTATCAGTTGATAGATTTCCTAGTGGCAGTTCATAGCTACTTGAATCAGAGCTTAAAAAAAGTAATTATAAGTCATTTTACTTCACAATTAATAATTTTACTTTATTGTACATTGCTTACTATTCTTCCTAGGCTACTCTGAAATGTTTCAAGTAATGGAATTTCTCTCATGTCTCTTGGGAATACACTTCACACTCCACAAACCTCATTGTCAACAAGATCTTCTTAATTTTTTTTTTAAACCTTAAAATTATTTCTAGGATATTCCTTCTACATTCTTAAATCATGTCTTAAACAGTTTATAGTTTATTTAGTTTTGTGAGGTCTGGATTACATAAGTTTGAGACTTCTTACTCAATTCTACTTACATAAGTTGTCATATGTCTAATATCTCTGGAATTGTTTATTTATCTTTCTTGTAAGTGTTCCACCTTTTAGTGTAGCATCAGCTATGAATGATATTCATGCAGTGTCCTGTAAATCTTTCAGAACATAAATGAGCATATTAAATAAAGCTGTGCCTAAGATAAGTTCCTCTAGTTCCTCATCAGCACATCCTTCCAATACAAAAGCAATAGCTTACCATTTTTTGTAACATTCCTCATCAAGAAATTCACTTGTGCTATGCTTCATTTTTGAGATCTTTATTCTAAATTAAACTTCACTGCATGACTGAAATATGTTATCTACTATATGTAAGTTCTTGTTTTATTAATATGTAAGTTTAAAAATATATCATGTTCTGTTTTTCAGAAGCTCTTCGGTCACAGATATATTATCTTTTCTAAGAGTACTATTTCCTTTAATCACTTTGCTCGGTTAATTTATATTTTTGCCCATTTATAGGATACATTTTGGTGTAAATTGGAGTAAATGTTCTCTGTAGAGCCAGTTGAGAAACAAATATAAATATTCTGCCAAACTAGTTTACAGATTACACTGTCATGAGTTAAATTTTGAATCTGTACCTGTCTTTTATATTTGAGGAACAAGTCAAAATAGATTTGACCTGAATTCCATTATATACAAACATTTATATTATGTATAGATATAACAGATATGCTTAATTTTTCATTTTTTATATTTATGACCAATATAATTAGAAGTTCACACTTGATTACTACTTTGAACTGATAAGAGTAACTTTATTAATTAGTTATTTTTAATTACAAATCCTGACAATTTTTGACATGAAGGGTAGGCCTAAGATTTCTCTTTTGAGGAAGTAATTTAAGCAAAATATTTCAAGTTATGATCATTAGATTAAGCTCTTTATTTTCCTTGAGATCCTTGATGAAATCATCAATTCTTTTAAGTCTTCACTTGCTGACATTGTTTTCATTTTGACTATCATTGCAGGCAATTTGTAAAAATTTTTCATAACATGTAACTATGTGAGAAAAACAATTTATCATAATAAAAATTTTTCATAACATGTAACTATGTTAGAAAAACAATTTATCATAAGTGTGTCATAATTGCACCTGAAAATGCAGTATTCTCACTTATGTGAGCAATTGGATTTACTGATCACTATCTTCAAAGGCAGAATTTCAACTTATTTGATCTTTTTACGAGGGGGCTTTACTGCCATCCTCCTTCAAGCCTGGTTTTCTTTCCCCATGCCAACTACATTTTTTGTAGTGCTTATTAATTTTAAACACCTCTAGCTATCTGGTATTTTCCCTCTTCTTCAATGGATTCATATTCCTTCATGATCAAACGTATCCACTTCTCCTAAATGGACATTTTAGAGTCATTTTCTCAGAGAGAAACTTCCTGTTCAACCTGAATATCCATTTGATCAAATCTATTTCCCTTTCGGTCTTTAACAGAATTGACCTGCCTTTCAAGATTTCTTGCTGTTTCTTTTAGATCAAAGAGAAAAATCATTATATACAGAAGTTATGGTTTCTGAGAGTTTGGAATAATGGTTTGTAGTCCAATTCTGCTGTTTTTTCTCTATGATTTTTTACAAGTCATTTAAAACAACTTTTGTCAGTATTGTTTTCCAAAATTGAAGAATTTTTTCACTTGTAAAGTTCATATTTTTTGCTTTGAAATACTTTTTATTTTTCAGGAACCAGCATATTTTAAGTATAATGATTGCAACTAAATTGCAGCATCTTAAAAATTAGGATATTTTGCTGTGAATCAGTTGAATAAGTATCTACATTCAATCATTAGAATTGTTCCTAATAGTTGATGGGGGAGGTTACATGTTAAGCTTTATTTAGAAGATAAAATTGCATAGCTATCTTTTCTAGAAAGTTTTCTCTCTAAAATCAGACACAATGTCAACAATCAAGCCATGAGAGATGCCACAAGATTGATAGCGTAGAGTAAAATGTTTGGAAGTGTGGTAGTCAAGGTAGACCTTAGTGACTAAGATGGATATTATGTTTAGTAGAGCAACGCGAACTTGTATGTACTTGCATATCCATGCTTGGGTGAAATCAATAGAATAATAGTAATGTAATGATTAACCTATGGTTATGTAAGAGAAAAGTATAAAATGTATCCATCTCTGATCCATGTCGGAGTCAGATTTGGGTCCGCACCCCGACTCCCAGAGCTCTTCAATAAAAGCACCCATATAATCATTCCGTGATTATGTGTTTTCTACGCTAACAAGATGAGAATTTTTGCACCATGTCTCATTGTGAAGACATACTCCAATTATTCAAGATCTGAAAGGCTTTTCCCAGAGTAAAGCCAATACCAGATCAGTAAATTTCTTTAAACTCTCAACATTGCTGGCTTTGCCCAATATTTAACTTCCTTAGGAAAAAAATGTGACATCAGTGTTTAAGTTTGAATGTTCTTGTCTTCAACAAAAAATAATTATTTGAAAAGTAATGGATTTTCAGAAGGTATGGATTTTTTTATTTCCTTTTGACAGCCAACTGCACATCAAACAAAGTTCCATTCTACACAAAATGCAGCCATGTTTTCAGACTCTTGCAATTGAATTACCCATGGACATAAATGAATTGTTTTAGGTACAATGGTGCAGGTAGTATTTTTAGGTTCATTTTATGTATATGCTAAGAACAGTATCCTTAAGTGCCAAGTAAGGATATAGTGCATCTTGTGCAGTGCTTTTCTACTGTGAGTGCTTTATATAGCACGCTTAAAACAACATTTAATGAGAATCAATTCAAGAAAAGAATATCACAAAAGTCTCTGTAGGAAGGAAAGGAGCATAAAAAAGATCAGAGCAAATGTATCTATGTGAAGTAAAGTTTGGCAGAACTGCCTGCTGTATTCGCTTCGATTTTCTTAGCAGAACTTCAACAGGTATCTCTGTTTCAGATCTGAGCTCCTTTTGTCGCTATCTTGTGATCTTACCTTGTTCCTTCTGCCCTTTGAGTACCTTTGCCAACATTGTGTCAATATGCACTTAGGTATTTTATTGCTGTAACTGAACTTTCCAAGTCATTTTATAAAAGTGTACTCATGTTCAGGTACTGCAAATACTAGTAATTCCAGTTTTTGCTGGGTGTGGGCTTTTATGAAGCACAACTGAAACATGAATGGGAAACAGAATTCTCTGTTATGGTTATATAAGATTGTGGATGGAGAGAATTCTGGAACTATGAAGCATAAAAGTGGAATTTTAATACTTGACAAATAAGATCACACATTTTCCCTCTTTGTGGAATATCTAAATAAACATTGCAAGGTCAAGACATATTTACAGCTATTATTAATACAATCTATATCTTTCTGGTTGCAATAGAGCTGATATAAACTAATTTAGAAGTTATCTAAAATATCATTAAATTTTATCAGAACAACAATTTAAATCCTCTGCTTAAAAATTGAAATACAGACTTCACCTCTGCAAGACTAAGGTGACATGCTCAATATGTTAGTCTGATAGATGTTTATCAGGTGTACATTGTCTTTTTCCTTTCTTTCTTTCAGCATAAATTCTAACCTGTTCACACAGTAAAGCAACTTCAGATTGACAACTTGGCTGTAAATTAATGACTACCTTTCTCTTTTTCTTTGACTTAATTCAGACAAATGAGAGCTGGAGTTGGTACAAAAGGAAGCCAGCGTAATTTCAGGAGGAATGATCAGAGTTTTATTCTTGGAAGCCATCAAGCTGGCTAAGGTTATGTGAAGCTTCATCTCAATGATAAGTGAAACAATCCTCAGTCAAATTAATTTCTCTCTTATTTTAGCAGAGTGACTTCTTCCAGAAAGGTAGGTGTGATTTCCTGAACTCAGAGTTCATGCTTAAACCTGCATAAGACTGATCCTAATGGTCAAGAGTCTTTGATAACAAGATGTCCTAAAATTCTCTGCTGGTCCTTTTTGACTCCAGTGAAATGTCTAACTCTAATATCTTTCTCTCAATGCTTTTGATACTGGTGTGATCCTTATCACTATGGATTAGATATATTCTATTATCTTGAAGACCTCTTGATGAGTGTCTATTTCAGAGTGAATGAAGGTTTTAAAATGAAAACAGGCATACCAAAATGAGAAATAATACAATGGCAAATGGAGAGTATTTTTCATGTTTCAAAAACTATTTGGTCTATTCTTCTATCACATAACATGAGGTCAGTTTGAGCTCTCCCTGAATTGCAGCAGGACTGCACACCAGTTGACTTTCCCCTTGAGCCGGGATGTTTTGAGATCCCTTAACTTTGAGATCCCTAAAGATTTTGAGATCCTTTCTAGTGCAAGGCAGATAATTCCCTTACTTGTGACAGATCCTTGGTAAGTGACTGGCTAGCCTGCTGAATTAATGAAAGGTTACTAATCAATGCAACTGCTCAATAATATCATAAACTTTGTATAGGTAATTCCATTAAGCGTTCCACAAACCATCATCCAAGTCTGAAACTAAGACTGGACCTTGCTCCATATAAGCTCCATAAGAAGTTTAGAAAGCAAGAGTGTCCACTCTCAACCTTGTAACGCAAAGAAGGGTCTCTGTCTCTGTGCCAATCTTTCTAACTTGATTTTCCTTTGTATCATGCTATGACACAGCAGTTAATAAGGTGAACCTTGATACCAAACTTACTAAACCTTGGTAAAGTACTGTTAAATATTCTTAAATTCTATCAGATTTATAGAACTGTATTATTTTCCCTCAATAAAACATATTGCTGCTGCTCTCTTTTGAGTGAGATGCGTTCAACTCATCTGCAACATGACTGCTGTACAAAACCAAGGTGGCTGGGAAGAGCCAGCATAGATTTGCCAAGTGCAAATGGTAGCCAAAGGACCCGACTGCTTTCTGTGATAACTGATTTTGTGAACAACTGTGGAAGCTGTTTGTTGTGACTAATAAGGTGCTTGACATATATCCTTGTAGCTCAATTGGAAAGGTGTACTACAAAATGGGAAATTAGCAGGAGTGCTGGCCTGAATGGACTGTGGTCAGCGGTGTAATATCTACCTGGATACCATTTAACTGTGGTGCTCTTCACAGATGAAGGCAGGGGCCAGTACTGTTCAACGTCTTCATTAAAGGTCTGGATGACATGTAAGGATGCAGCTTTAGAAACTTTTACTCTTGAGAACAAAACACATGAGGAGAGGATAGGACTGATACAGAAGTACCTGAACAGGTGTCACAAATAGGCTGAAATAATTCATATGAATTTCAACGTAGGCAAATGCATGAAAAGTCCCATGCAGATGGGGACTGAGGGCTGGAAACTGTCTCTGCAGTAAAGGAGCTAGGATTCCTGTGAACAGCTGGGTGAATATGAGTCAGCACCATGAGCTTTCAGCTCAGAAGGCCTTTGCATAATAGACTGTATTAACAAGAGAGACAGCATGTAGTCTCTTCTTGACAGTTCTGAGAGTAAATTAAGAGTATTGCATCCAGATCTTATTTCCCAGTAGAAAACACACATTAAAAAATCCAAGAGACTTGAAATATGTGATAAACAGGAAGAGAATGAAAAAATAGTTTCCTCAGTTTTGAGAAGGAAAAACTGAGGGAAGATCTTACTGTGGTCTTCAGCAACAGTGGGAGGATGAAAAGAGAGAACCAAAGTTCTTAGAGGTGGTCAGCAAAGAAAATAAAGGTAAGGGACAAGTTGCAGCAAAAGCTTTGATTACTAATTAGGAAAATGTACTCACAATGAGCATGTTAAACACTAGAACAGGTCACCCAGAGAGTTTATGAAATCTCTGTTCTTATGGATACTCCAAGTGGGACTGAATTTAACCCTAAACATTTTTAATTTTGGAATGTTCTTTACCTTCAAAATGGTCCTTGTTTTGAATAAGAGTGTGTTGAACTAGTCCAATCTATGGGGTTTGGGTTGTTTTGGGTTTTTTTCTTACAATTCTGTGAATTATATAGCTCCAACAACTCAAAGGCTTCTTTTCTTCAGTGATTCACTACATTTGAGCTAACTGGTAAATTTCATGGCAGTGTAATTTGTCTGATGAACTCAGTAAATAGAACTGTATGTGAAAATGCCTTAAGGATTTTTGTAATTCTTAATAAACTCTTTGCCCTGAAATGCTGATTTAGTATAAATAAATACTGGGGCTTAAGGGGTATCACTACCCAGTGATAGTGGGCAAGCTTTTGTTCCATTGCACATCATAATGTACACTATTTTTTCCAAAACATAAGCTTATTTACATAAAAATCTGTGCATGGTTCTTGAAATTTTGCTGTGTAGATAGTAATATTGGGAAAAATGAATCAGTATATTAACAGACAGGCAAATACAGAGCAGACAACTTTTAACCTTAATATCAGAGTATGACTTTAGAAAGAATCTTTCTTTCATGCTTTTTTCCCATGCTGTGAAGAATAAATGAAAACATTCAGACAACTTAAATCAAAGTTAGAAAAAAACAGTTGTTTTTTGACCTGAGAACCTTTATATCAAATCTGCAAAGTCACAAGAAAAATGTTTTACCATTATAAGTTTCCTAACATCTGTTTTCTAAGGAAAAACAATACTTAACCTACCTATATGTTCAGATACCAGTACTTAATTAAAATAATTTAATCTATACATCATTATAGATATTGCTATCATGTCCATCAAATACAATTTGTTAAGTTAAAGTATTCAAGAAACTGCCTAAGAGATTAAGAAATTTTTCTCTTTTCTTTATGGTGTTTCCAGTTGGTTAATCTCTGTCTAAAGATGGCAAGGTTATTTTTCAGCCTTGGAGGTCAAATACTCATTATTAAATGCATGGTCCATGGGGTACCAGATTTACCATATCACTCTAATGATGTGAATAAAATACTTTTTATTTGGCCTTGAGCTGGAGATGAACAGTAGAAACAAATAGAGGTTTTACTAATTTACATTCTGGGGACATTTCTGTTATTATTCTCAGGATTTTGTAAAGATCCTTTAGAAATACACATTGTGTTTATTCATAAGTATTCACTATTAGCATGGAATAAAATATCTTATGCATATACAAATGCATATATGTATAAAAGACTAAAAATTGCTAGGTAAAATAAAATTACTTTGGAACATTCTCATGTATGTATCATCTTTTCTATTTTCAAATTTGGTTCTATATTCAAAAGTTGTCTTCAAACTACACATGTGCATTTTAAACACTTTGGACATTACATGAAAATACTGATTATCATTCTTGACTTTTGTTTCTGTATTAAAATCAGGAAGACTTTTAAACATTTTGCAGAAATTATATCTAATCATATATTCCAGCATGAATATGATCAAGAAGTTATTTTGACTTTTGTCAAAATTGTGTCAACTGCTTCTTGAAAGAATCAGAGCCACTAGGGTATGTGAAAGCAGCTAACCAGGTTATAAGAGCTCCATGTACAAGGTGAGATAGAACCCTGTTTCAGATGAATATGTGTCAGGTTAACATTAACTCTGCATACTGTACTGATAGCCATTAGTACTAGGCCACATCGAGTGTATCATTGCAGTGTGTCAGTACATAATAAATATATCAGAGAAAGAGAAAATGTCTTGGTTATTTTTTCAATGGTGGGAATAGGTTTCATATCCCAAATCATATCTCATCTCATGTGTGTTTAAGTTATTCTTCAGTTTAAACACACCAAGAATTTCCTTATGTAAAAGTCTTCAGCTAAATGGGTCATTTTTTAGTCTAATCTAAAATTCTCTTCTGCATAATGTTGCCTGCAGGTAAAAATCTGTGTCCCTTCTCTGTCCTGCAGCATTAGATTTGGTTCTGTTGGTGCCACTGAACCCTTAAATATATTCTGCAGCTGACATATATCACTTAAAAATATGATATGCTCTGACATATTCCCCTCCTAAATCCTCTTAACATGCCGCTCATACAGCAGCAATGATACATTCCCTTGTGCACAGGCATTTCATTGCTTCAGGATGGATAAATAGATAAACTTTCCTCTGAAGATATCTGTTTTCTGAAGAATGGGCATATTTCCAAAATCTTTGAAAGAACAAGAGATTAAATAGTTCTGGACATCTCCTAAAGTAATTGTGGTCTAGTAGGTCTTCTCATTCTGAAAAAAAACCCCACTAAGTTTGTTTCTAGAGGATTGCTTTAAGTTTTAGGCTAAGTTTAAGTAAAAATTCTTTCCAGTATAGCCTCAGCTATTGGCTCTTGTCTATATTTGGGAGAGATTTTTCATTACTACCCACATCACTACCCTTTCTATTTCCACTACCCCTTCTATTTCTTTGGGATATTTCTCATAAACGTACTGATTACTCTGTGCACAAAACTGTAAGCAAATGTCCAAAGTAAAATATTTGGAGAAGAGTGGGACATTCAGTTGAGAGATACAATTTATTAGCATTAGTGCAGTAGTGAAGATACATGTCGGAGTGTCCTGAGACTCACTATGATGTCTGGACAGGGTTAGACTATGACCCTATATCACTATGATGTCTGGACAGGGTTAGACCTTAGTGCTAAAAACCTGCACACTGGGTCATGGGTGAGTCCTTTGAAAGTCTGAGCACTCACAGATAGCACTATTTATACTGAATGGAACTGCTGTGACAGAAAATTACCTAAAATTTATAGGTGACTGAGGAAGAGAATTTGTTGCTGTTGAATGTGTAATCATGTCTCCTGTCACTTTCAGCAGAAGGCTTGTGCACACCATAGACTATGCAATATAGTAGGGTTGCCTAATGTTTCATGTAATATTTAATGTGAATTTATTAATTCACACAAAGGCACAGACACCGTCAGCCTTAACAGGCAAAACAATAATTGACTTTTAAGTTCCCAAGACATCAGGGTCCAGACAGGGTGATTAAAGCATTTTCCATATACAGCCTAAAACCTGAAGAAAATGGTAGTTGTGGAAGGTGTGCCATGGCTTCTAAGTGTCCAAATACAGTTGCACTTTACTTTAGGTATGAAAAGCACAAAAATATTGAAATGAAGATTGAAATGAAATTTGATATGGCAAATAAATCAGTCTACTGTTAAAACTGACAGTCCAGTTTCCCAGATAATTGCAGATAACAGTTCCCCTCCATTGCTTTCTCTGATCTTTGGTCATTATTTTTTGGGTGACCATGAGGTCAGCTGATCCATGGAGAAATCCAGAACAAAGGAAAACCCCAAACAAATGTATATAACCTTCCAATATTTTTATCTCCCTAAACTAACTCAGCATGAGGTCAGACAGGCACTACTATTGGTACAAGAGAGAGGTCAGGAACTTGAAGATGGAAGTAGAAGGATTGCTTCTTTTAGTGGGTGACCATTTATATTAATTCATTAAACAGGGCTATTTTTTGGCACCACTGCCAAACATTTTCTGACCACCTTTTTTTAAATGCTCCTAATCTTTCAAACAAAGTGGCAACGTATAAACTTTCCATTGTAAGTGTTTTCTAACCCATGCTGCACTCAGTGTAATTTTCAAGGGTCTTAAGTGACTTAGGTCAAAACTGTGCAAAAGACTGCTTCAAGCAAGACAATATTAACTTCAAGTGCCCAAAAACTTAGTTGTAATTTGCAAATAGATAAGACCTATTAAAACAGATTAGATGTAAAACAAAAGTGTACCTAAAACAAAGCAACAAATAAAAGCTATGAGAGGAGTCTCTGGAACAAAGTGGCTCTAAGAATTTGGGTCACCGCTGCATATGTTGACCCTGTCTGGGCACCAGGTGCCCATCAAAGATGCTCTATCACCCTTCCTCAGCTGGAGAGGGGGAGTAAAAATGCATTGAAAGGTTTGTGGGTTGAGATTAAGGACAGGGAGAGAGCACTCAGCAATTACCATCATGGGCAAAACAGATAGAACTTGAGGAAATTAAATTAATTTATTGCTAATCAAATCAGAGTAGGATAATGACAAGTAAAAGCATATCTGAAAAACACCTTCTTCCCACCCCTCCTTTTTATTTTTGGCTTAATTTTATTCACAATTCTCTACCTCCTCCCCACCAGCAGTGCAGGGGTACAGGGAATGGTGGCTATGGTCAGTTCATTACACATTGTCTCTGCTCTTCCTTCCTCATCATGCGAGGAGTCTTCACACTCCTTTCCTGCTCCAGCATGGTGTCCCTCCCATGGGAGCCAGTTCTTAATGAACTTCTGCAACTTCCTTCCTACAGGCTGCAGTTCCTCATAAACTGCTCCAGCATGGATCCTTTTCCATTTGACACAGACCTTCAGGAACAGGCTGCTCCAACATGGATCCCCTACAGGGTCACAAGTTCTGCCAGCAAACCTGCTCCTGTGCAGGTTGCCTGAGGGTACACAACCTCCTTTGGGCATCCACCTACTCCACTGTGTGGTGCTCCACACTGCACTGCATGGGAAAAACCTGCCTCACCATGGTCTTCATCATGGACTGCAGGTTAATCTCTGCTCCAGCACCTGGAGCACCTCCTCCCTTTCCTTCCTCACTGACCTTGGTGTCTGCAGCACTGTTTCTCTCAGATATTCTCACTCCTCTCTTCTCTGCTGCAATTGTTTCTGTGCAAAAACCATTTTTTCCTGTACTAAATAAGTTATCATAGAGGTGTTACTCACCATGGTCTTCATCATGGACTGCAGGTTAATCTCTGCTCCAGCACCTGGAGCACCTCCTCCCTTTCCTTCCTCACTGACCTTGGTGTCTGCAGCACTGTTTCTCTCAGATATTCTCACTCCTCTCTTCTCTGCTGCAATTGTTTCTGTGCAAAAACCATTTTTTCCTGTACTAAATAAGTTATCATAGAGGTGTTACTACTGTCACTGATTGGCTTGGCTTGACCAACAGCCGGTCCATCTTAGAGATGGCTGGCATTGGCTCCATCAGACATAGGGGAAGCTTCTAGCAGTTTCTCAGAGAAACCACCCCTATAGTACCCCCACTACCAGAACCTTAACATGCAAACTCAATTCCATCAGACAGCTTTAAGTTCAGAATATGAGTTAGAGTTCTTCTACAATAGTTGGATGCATCTCAGACTCTAAAGCAGTCAGAAAGTTATCTACTTGGTAGATATGGACTGTGACTTTGTTATGCTTGTATTCAGTACTGTATTCAATATTGTAATTGGTGCAGGAACAGGTTGTGGAGATGCTGGTTCTTGGCTCAGCCTAACATCTTAAAAATTTTAAACTTCTCTTTTAAATAAGAAAGAAATATCAGAAAATTTTCAAGAGCCTCTAAAATTATCTGAACAGTATTTCAAAGTTTTGATAACTTTCTCCTCAACGTCTTTTCTGGTTTTATTTCAGAGCTTCTCATTACTACGAGGACATTGAATTGTCCCAGAGAGATTAATATTTTAATAGCCATAAAGCTCTCCTCATATGATAATTACTTTTCAAAATATGACTTACATTTTAAGCGTGCAGGTAGAAGGGTTTGATTTTTTTAGAATTCTAGAATCATTTAAGTGGGAATGACCTTTAAGATCATAAATTTCAACCATTAACCTAACTTCAAATTCACCACTTAACCATGTCTCTAGGTGCCACATCTACAAGTCTTTTAAATACCTCCAGGGGTAGTGACTCAAATGCTTCCCTGTGCAGCCTGTTCCAATGCTTGACAATCCTTTATGTGAAGAAATGTTTCATAATATCTAGTATAAACCTCTGCTGGCACCACTTGAGACCATTTCCTTTGGTTCTATCATTTGCTACCAGGGATATCACCGTGCACCTGGCTACATCCACCTTGCAGGACATTGTAGAGAATGATATCATGGAATCATAGAATGGTCTGGGTTAGAAGGGGTCTTAAAGATCATCTAGTTTCAAAATCCCTACTGTGGACAGAGGCAACTTTCAATAGACCAGATGGCTCAGGGTTCCATCCAGCCAGGCCTTGAATACTTCCAGGGATGGAGCATCCACAGTTTAGTGTCCCGTCAGACTCCTTTCCTCCAGGCTAAACAACTCCAGTTCCCTTAGACACACCTCATAAGACTTGTGCTCCAGACTCTTCACTGCCTTTGTTGTCCTTCTTTGGACTTATTCCAGCACCTCAATGTCCTTCTGGAGGGGCCCAGTACTGGACACAGGGTTCAAGGTGCAGCCTCACCAGTCCCAAGTACAGGAAGACAATAGCTTCCCTAGTCCTGCTGGCCACACTACTTCTGATACAAGACAGGATGTCATTTGCCTTCTTGGCCACCTGAGCACACTGCTGGCTCATATTCAGCCAGCTGTTGACCAGCACGTCCAGGTGCTTTTCTGCTAGGCATCTTTTCAGCCACTATTTCCCCAGCCTGTAGTGATGGGATTGTTCTGACCCAAGTGCAGGACCTGGCACTTTGCCTTGTTGAACCTCATACAACTGGCCTTGGCCCATAGATCCAGCCTATCCAGATCGCTCTGTAGATTCTTCCTACACTTGGGCAGATCAACTCGCACCCAACTTGGTGTGATTTAAATGTAAATACTCTCAGTGTGTAGCTAAGTATTCCATAAGTTGTTGAATATTTATATGTATTCATAAGGCTTGACATCTGCCATGTTGTGCATATTTATGATCTAGTTCTATGTTCAAGATCTTGAGGGATGTCAGGCAGAATAAACCTTACTTTGCAGTGTAGGTTTTAATGTTCCTGAATTCAGAATGCACTTGCTTGGCAGGTTAAATGAATTGCCATTGTGGGCCTACAATGACCAATCTAAATTTCGTCAGAAATAATGTAAGTGCATAAAATATGAGAGGACAACAATTTTAAACCTTTTGTATGAATTTTCATAAAATCATAGAATCTTTGAGGCTGGAAGGCACCTCTGGAAATTCAACTTCTCTGTTCAAAGCAGGATAAACTCATGTCTTTGTCCAGTCTGATTTTGAATAACTTCAAAGACAGAGAGTCCACAACTTCTTTGTGCAGTTAGTTTCAGGATTTGGCCATCTACACAGTACAAATGTGGACATAGAAACATAGAATCATAGAATCAGCCGGGCTGGAAGGGACCTCAAAGATCATCGAGTCCAACTCTACTGTCATTACTAGACCATGGCACTAAGTGCCACATCCAGTCTCATCTTGAAAACCTCCAGGGATGGTGAATACACCATCTCCCCAGGCAGAGCTTGAGTCTGATTACTCTTTCTGTAAAAAATCACTTCCTAATATCCAACCTAAACCTCCCCTGACAGACCTTGAGTCTGTGTCCTCTTGTTCTACTGCTAGTTGCCTGTGAGAAGAGACCACCCCCCACCTGACTACAACCTCAATTCAGGTAGTTGTAGAGGGCAATAAGGTCTCCTCTGAGCCTCCTTTTCTTCCAGGCTAAACACCCCCAGCTCCCTCAGCCTCTCCTCATAGCACTTGTGCTTGACTCCCTTCACCGGCCTCATTGCTCTTATCTGGACCTGCTCCAGCACCTCAACATCCTTTCTGACCCAAGGGGCCCAGAACTGCAGAGACTACTCAAGGTGTGGCCTCACCAGCA
>NW_008652061.1:17288-29327 GCF_000695815.1 Acanthisitta chloris | reverse complement strand
TGGCTGAGGTTAAACCACGACAGCCATTTATCTGCAAAGAGATAGTTTCTGACTCAATCATAGCTCATCTTTTTCTTCTTCCTGACAAATCTTGATTTTATACTTGTGATTTTTGAAAATTTAGCTAATAGCTTACAGTGTCTATGGCTGGTGCCTCGTGGAATAATTTGAAAAATAATAACAGGGAAGAAAAATAAAATGTTATCTATGGCAGAGAATGATCATTTCACCCACAAGGAAGGTACCTAGCAAGCTGCAGAACTGTGCAAGTAAGAAAGTGACAATAGTAAGACTGGCAAAAATATTGATACTGAGATAAGAGTTTAAGTACAAATATATGTATTTTCAATTGGGAGAGGAAGCAAGAAACATTCTGCCACAATTTGTAATTGTGATATTTCATGCATGTAGTACCTGTTTTCAACAATCCTGGGCTTTGACAGTAGTGGTTCTGTAGCCTTCTCAATAGGTGACTCACAGTGCTATGTTTTCTTAATGAAAGACGAATACAAATGTTCTAAGAATGAGAGTATCTTTCTAAAATCGTACATGATAGGCATACAAAAATCTTATTCACAAACAGGAATTTTTACAGGGCCACCCATGCATCACTTTGAAAAGAAGGTAACTTCTTAAGTACCTTATATTGCTTTCTTTATTTTGACATTTTCCTGCTGCTTACTTTAAAGTTAATGTATGAAAAGCAAAAGAGCAAAAGGTTTCCTTGTGTATAAGATTCTTCTGTCTCAGATCAGCTACAACTGGGCATTCATGTCCTGTGCTACTTTTGTAATATGTTTTTGATGAATCCACATTAAAGCTTTGTAGACAAACTCACTGAGATGCAATGTAGAATTAAACAAATTCATTCATCCATACCACTGTCAGGTATTACAATGCCATGGGCTATGCCAGAGTACTGAGTTATGTGAACTTTGGCAAACAGGCAGACAAAATACTTTGTGTACTCTTAGCCGCAATCTTAAAGTTGTTTGGGTACCGGGAAAATTTTGTGCTTGAATGTGAGGATGGCAGCCTGTGTTTCTTTAACTTGATGCTGTTACTTCTGTAATAATATTAATTTTGCAAACATTCATAGCTCCCATCTTTTTTACAATAAGTACTTTGTACAACAAGTAAAATATTCATCTCCACAATGATGCTTTCTAAGTTTTCCCCTTCTGATATGGACTCCATATTAACTGAAACTGAATGCTAACTTGCCTGCATCTTCTACCCATTTTTAGTAGCTGGTCATTGTAGCCCTTGCACAAAATTCTGGATAGGCACATCACAACCATCAAAGCCAAACACAGACAGAAAGGAAGCATTTCATATCTGGCAACTTCCATTAATAAAAAGCTCTAAGATTCCCTGAGGTAACCAATCATATTGAAGTACTGTCATTCTTGCAGTAAGTAAAATAAAATTTAAAAAAATCCCACACCACAAACACCCAAAATCTCCACATTAAAGATTCAGGAGCAAGGACCTGGAAAGATCAAAGGGCCTTTTTTGCCATAATGGGTCAGAGTGGTATTTTAGTGGAAACTTCTCTATTATCTGCACTTTATATATGGAGGTGGTCATGTGTTATTTGTTGTAGCTAATTCGATGTTACCTCAAAATTTTCTCTTTCAGCAAAACTGGAAATGTAAATAATCCAAGTGTCTCAAGCATATGTCTGCCAGTTTACATTAAAAAAATAGTTTGTCCATTGTTAGCTAAAAACTACTCATAGGCAGCTATAGCCTTGTCAAGAACCTTATTCACCTCATCAGGGATCTTCTCACTGCTGTCAATGGGGCAAACAATGAGGGAAAAAGGCTTACACCTGGATTTAGTATATCCAAAGTTAGATTCCTGTATTTTCCTGTGAAGACATTGGGAACAGTAGTAGATAGGTATACTGAGGCACTTAATCCAGAGTTTTCCATAAGCATTAAATGCATAAAACCCCCAGAAATTAAGACAAAAATCCCCACACCAACAAAACGTAATCAAATGAAAAAATTAGCAGTAATGAAGAAAAACCATTAGAGAACCAAAACCTTGCTGAATTTTTTTATCTAAACTTTGCAGTGCGTTTCCCTCCAACAAGTAGGAATAAAGGCCACTTACACCAGCCTGTGAAATATAATTTTTATTCATATACTATGTGATGAATGTCAAATTGGACCAATCAGCAACAAAGTATATGTCTGATACCACTGACAAACTAAATTAATAATTTATATTATTACATATTGTTTTGAAATGTAGGTAAGTACCATGTCAATAAATGAATAAAGAGCATGAAAAAGGGGAAGGGGGTAAAAAAAGGAAGTTATTTTTGAATCCTGTAAAAGCAAACTGAACATAATAACTGAAAGCACTGTTGACATGCACAGAAGAAGCATTTCTTAACAGGAAACAGTGTAAAACTCAGTGAGTCAGAAGTTTTGTCAGTGGGATTTAGGTTTTGCATATATACCATTATTTTGTATGTAAAACAGTCTTGTAAAGCACCATGAAATACCCACAGTTTTACCTGACATGTAACATGCTTATTAAAATCTTGAATTATCATACTGGTCATCTTTCAGTACCTCAAATCTCACTCAGTGCCACTATATTGAGTAGTGACAGAAGGTCCAAAGTCAAATGTTTTTGCTCCTTTGTACTTTCTCCAGGGCGGAATTGTATGATGCAGTTGCTCAACATTTAATCCCGGACCACTGGTAGCCTTTGAAAGAATGAAAGTATTAAAATGGGAAGAGATTTCCTCTTCTATTCCCATTTTAATATGAGACATTCTATGAGACCAAAATGCTCATAATTTTTTATTTTTTTAAATTTTTTTTCATTGTTTTAAGAACACGAGAAATATATTTCCATCAGCAAATAAAATTCTTGCCTGCCCTTGGTATAAGTTTCTGACACAGAGCAGAGGACTTATTAGCTAGGATGGAAAATATCTCACAATTGCTTCATTTTCCATCTGATATTGTCACCCTCGCTATAAAAAATGTGAATAGCCCTAAGGATCATAGCCTAAGAAGCGGAAATTATCATATTTTACCTCCTCCACAGCCCCCAGTAATTTCAGTAACATTTCTTATAAACATTTCTGAGGCCATAATCGTCCTACACAGCTTCCACACTCTGTATTATATACAGGCAACTGTGGAAAAAGACCCCAACAAAACCACTGAGACAAAATTTTCCAAAAGGCCAATTTCCACCAAAATAGCAGTACTTAAAAATAATTAAATGGAATAGAGATGGAAATTAGAGGAAATATTGTTTTTCTGTAATGTTTTACTCTTAGCTCTGGAAGGTTCCACAGTGGTTACAGATAGCAGCAAACTGGAGTGGAGGAGGGGCAGAGACAGGCCAAATCTGAAACACGTTTTCAGGGAAATAGAAACCAAGGAAATAAGTATCATAGTGAAGCTGACAAATGGGTCATCTCAGGCATGATTAAAGGACCTAAGTCAGTAAATGCTGGATGCAGAAATAGACAAGACTTTGTTAGAAAAAGAGATTCTGGATTTTTTTTTAATTGATCTTTTTCCTAAATACTCTTAACATTCAATGACAAAACTGGGGGTACCACCATAAGGAACTTCAGAAGATTTCTTGTATGGAAAAAAAATCCGTGAAGGAGAATTTTACATTTCCAGAAGCTTTGAGGTGGGATATAAATGCAAATGCATATGAATGCTGGTCCATAACAGGATCCATCCATTCAGCCATCATATACAAAAATAGTATGAAAGGAAGACGAATACTTGGCTGAACGTGCATTTCAGATACTAAAATCTTGTTGGCCATAGCAAAAGCGTGAAGTGAAGGTAATGACCAGATCAACAATCATAATGCTAACAATTCTTTACTTCAGCTACAGATCCTGTTAATATTTATTCAAGAATGACGGATTTTTGAAAAATGCTCATGTGCTTTCCTAAAGTCATGGAGGTGGAAGGGTGATCTAAAACCACACTGACAGGGACAGAGAAAATCAGATGTGCTTGATGCTGGTATGGTATCTTCATCAATGATATAGAAGCTCTTCTATTTACAAGAATGAGTTGGATAAATAACGCTGAACCTCTTCTCTGCTTTTTCCTTACAAATATTCTGCTTTCACTTCAGAAGTTAAATATCCTTGGTAATTACTCCTGAATCCGTATATTTTGTCAAAGCCATTGAACTTATTAGTTCATTATTTGTTCACATGGGTATTGTTGCTTAGGACTGAAGTGGCAGAAGCAGTTTCCTTGCTCCTTGGGAAGCTCCTCTTGGCCGGTTTCCAGACTTGCAGTTGCTAGGATAGTGGGAGAAGTGATAAATCCTCTTTCTCTTTGCAAATCCCACATGAAGATCTGCCCACACTTGAGACCCTGGCCTTTGTGGATGTTGTAGAGACTCCTGAGATGCTCCTGCAACAAGGGCTACTCCCAGCTGCTATGACTGCTAGTGTCTCCCTGACATGTGCTCTTCAGCATCCAAAAGCAAGCTGGGCAGAAAACAAACCAGGATCTGCCATCATGTTTGTGAACAGGTGATACGGCCCTTGAAGGAGCAGCTCCACAACCAACACCAGAGCATCCCTTGGAGTGAATATGTGTTGCTGATTTTCCTATTTGCCTACTTCAGAGCTCTTACAAATGTGGATGATGCAAAACACCGCATGGAGAAGGCTGGACAGATGCAATCCCAACTACTCAGAGGTGGCATGCAGATAGCATAACTATTCTGAAGCTAAATATAGAAGGGCCAGACTCTAGCTCCATCTCTTTGTCATCCTGTCTGGATGGATCAGAGGCACACAGCCCACAACCTTTGCTTTTGTTCTCTTCACTGAAGGAACAGTTCTGCCATCCTGGCTCATGCTCAGTTGCACCTTATTCTGCAAGCAGCCACCACCATATAGAAACAACACAGTGGTTGCAACCTGCTTATGCAGAAAACTAACAGGAGAAATAAATGTTTTATTAAAATCACTGTGGACAAAGGTGAGGCTTTAGAAGGTGTGCAGGAGGCTCACAATGTTCCCAAAGGAAGTAGAGTGGTCATTTTCTTGCTCGGGGTATCTGCATTTTCTCTTTACAACTGGTACTGCAAGTCATGATTTTCTGTGATTCTCACTCAAAAATTACCCAATTTAATAATTATGTATTCTAATGTTTTTTGGGTTTGGTTTTTTTTTTTTTTTACTAAATATTTATATTATGAAGTTTTCTTACTAAATATTGCTGTCCTAAAAAAAACCCCCAAACCCACCAGTACCATGTCTATAATATATTCAGGCTTAATTCCCTGAGAATACTGCATAGCACAGGGCTGGGAAACTGGAATTAAACAGTGTACTGAAGCTGGTGACAAACCTAAAAGCAAAACTGTTCTGAAGTTCAGGGCCACCTGAGTGCAGGTGAGGAATAGGAGGATGCCTGTGCTCCTGCAGCAGGTATACCTTCCTCTGACTTGCCCAGATCTAGGAAGTATGTTGGAGAGTGGAGATTTGGCTTCACTGTCCCTTGGCTCCTGCCTCACCAACACTTCAGGTGCATGATACCTGGAGTAAGGAAGTAATAGCACTGAGAAAGACATTTTCCCCATTTGTGAATGTCTCTCAAGACCAGGTGGATATTTCCTAGCTGAAAGAGGCCTTACTTAGAGACCAAAAAAGACACCTGACTATACATTGTTTTCTTCTTTCTGCTTGGTTCCTCTCTGAAAGATTGTGACCCTACTTTGCCTGGTACTATGCCAGCAACATTCTAAGCCTTTCCTTACACTCCTTTGCCATTAGACACACACATTTTTTTAAACAGTGTATGTGAAACATGCCAGTATGTTGGGAAAGGGCCTAACATTTTCATTTGAGATAAGGATATGATCTGAAAAAAAAATGCAAACAGCTAATTCATGTTTGATTTCAACAGGATTTAGTGTAAAACTGGAGTTTGACTCCTAAATATCTGTCTCTTGGACTAAGAAACTTCAGAGATACTCACAAGGATAACATAACAGGAAAACCCAGTAAATACTGTAAAAATTCCTAGCTTTTAAATGAAGAATGAGGACTAATAATGATGCTGTGATCCACACAGCTAGGTTTAACTGAGTGGAGAAGGACCTGAAACAGATTCAAGAAAAGAGAAATGCAGAGGCAAGGAAAACGGGCAGAAATCAGGGCTTTCCTTCTCCCACCTCCCAGAATATTGATTCATGTCATCAAATCCCTAAAGAAGGGGAAAAAATCCTAAATCATGTTGAACTAGGAGGCTGATTTGGAACCAGTTCTACTACCCTCAGAAATGAGATCTTTTCCTCTGCAAGTACCTCCTTAGGTAGGTTTACTAATGAATGCAGACACTGTTTTACAGAAGAGGAAGAGGGTCTGAATTGCATGTCAGAGACAGAAAGGTTGCCATATTGATCCCACTCCCATTGAAGCTAGTAAGAGTTTTGTCATTGATTTCAGTGGGAACAAGGTCTTCAAGTGCAACAAGAGGAATCCCTGGGAAGCAGAGAAGAAATGCACAGAACTTTTTGAATGTCAAGGCCAAACATTAATCTGAAAGAACTGTCTAGCCGAGGGCTCTAATAGGTTTCCTTTTATACAAGTTATGAACTGCAGGCAGTAGTTCTGGTCAGCTGGGGCCAATGTTCTTGCCATCCTTGGGTTCATTCAGACTTAGCCCCAAGGCAGATGTTTCTTGCTTGAGACTCCTCAGTTGTAGAAATTCATCCCAGAGGAGATCCACTGGAATGTCTCAGTCACTGCCCTCAGCTTCTGCTACTAGTCTCATTTATTTGGGCTGGCCTATTTTATTACTTTCTTACTATTTCCTGTCAAACCTTCTGCCTGGTCTGTTTTTCTTACTACTTGGTGGTAAGGCAATCTGGGTAGCAGTTACTTATCTTTCAGTATTCTCACTACAGTTCTTTGTAGGTTAGGCTGAGGGTTATTTTGTACTTTCTTCTAATTCAAGTGAATTCAACCAATATACTGTAGCATCTGACTTACATGAGCCTCTATGCATGAATATTCATGATGTCTATAGCATGGCTCAGCATAAGATAAATAAAGAGCTAATGCAAACTTTTACACAAAGTCAGTTTTGTCTTTCAAGTTCAAAAGGTTTTGTTCATCTTTTTTTCCCCTTGCCTTCACTTCTATATCTCAGAGGGTTCCAAAGCATCATCATAGGATGGCAGAGAATGATCTCACAATATTGCTAATATTGACGAAAAATTATATATGAAGTTTTCAATTTGCTTTCTGAGTAACTTGTAGAGCTTGCTCAGAGAAGTTACCTCTTTCTTTGATTTGAATAGAACATCTGAATTGTATTTGTACTCCAGAATTTGCTCTCCAGAACTAAAAAATGGCAAATTTAATTCAAAAGAATACACATATATTTCAGTCATATACTCTTCCTTATTCAAACTGGTAAATTCACAAAATGAAAACTTATGGGGAGGCTCATTCACCATGTTGGTGTTTTAGATTATGGTGCAAAGTTTTTACAGATATCTGTTTACCATTTCTAGGATAATATGGTAGCCATGTGATAGTGTGATGGGACAACTATGGGAGCTATTTTCCAGCTAAGTTTGTCTGTCACCATACCAGTACAACTGTCTCTATAAAACCCCCACAACATATATATTTTTATGAATTAAAGTAATATAATACAATTTTACATAATCATTTGATTTAAGCAGAACCTAGAAGTTAATCTCATCTTTTAAGAAGCTACTTTATGTATGGGTCAACAATAAAGCTGCTGTCAAACTTTTTAAAAGCTTGATTCTTTGTCAGTTAGACTCCATTCATCCAAAGAATAGAGCACTAATCATTTCTGCCTGCAGAGACACTTGAGGATTTGGTTCTTAAAGAAAATAAGAAAGAAAAATGCCCTCAATATCTGGCATTTTCTTCTACTGAGTTCACTCAGGATTGGTTTTCCATGTTTAGGTCTTGGTTTGGCTTTCAATGTAGTCGGACGTTCTCTTAAGAATTACCAAGTAAGGGCTCTTGTTATTGTGATTGATAACAAGATCACTCCTTCAGAAATTGTAGGCAAACAGTACTAGCATCTTGCTTAGAGGAGGCTCTGCTTTCCATGACTGGATACTGTAATGTCCCAGTCCACTTGGTGGGTTGAGGGGAAGGTAATTTTGAATTACTCTGGGCAGTGCATGGGAAAAATAACACAATTCCCAGGAGGTTTAACAAAAAATGATTTTTATTTATAAACTTTGGGTCACCCATGTGGAATAAGACACTTAGCAAAAGGCAAATCAGTAAACTGCATGGTACTCAAACACGAGGCAAACTCAGCACACCTTAAGAGAACATAGCCCTTAGGCAGGCACTGATCACGGCACTTAGTGAGCAACTAAGGGGATACTGCTCAGTGTGTTGTACACGAGTAAAGAAGAGACAAAAAGAGAAAAGTAGAGAGAAAAAGAGAAAAGTAGATGAGAAAGAGAAGTAGATAGTCACCACCTGTGGATCGAGCAGCTTTGAATCCAAGGCAGTGGAGTGCACCTTTTGACACGTCTCGCTGTCCTTTTATCCATTCCCGTCACCTAGGGCCTGTCCCAGTGTGAGGTCACACTTAAGCCTGAGCTTTAGGCAGGGCCAGGGTACTTCTGCATCCATCTCAGAGCTTGCAGCAAGGCCATGTGGTCAACCATCATGATTTCAGGGCTCATTTTCAGAGCATCTCCCCTATGAAGACAGGCACAGGAAGTTGGGGCTATTCAACCTGGAGAAGAGTGCATGGAGACCTTATAGTAACTTTTCAATATCTGAAGGGCCTACAGGGGAGCTGGAGAGGGACTCTTTGTTAGGAACTGCAATGATAGGACAAAGGTTAACCGATTCAAATTGAAGGAGGGGAAGTTTAGGTTAGATATTAGAAAAAACGTTTTCACTGTAAGGGTGGTGAGACACCTGGAACAGGTTGCCCAGGGACATGGTGGCTGCCCCAATCCTGGCAGTGTTCAAGACCAGACTGGATGAGGCCTTAAGCAACCTGATCTAGTGAGGAGGTGTCCCTGCCCATGGCAGGGAAGGGGTGACTAGATGATCTGTAAGGTCCATTCCAACCCTTACACTCTATGATTCTGTGATTCCTTTGGTCCCTGACAGATACCTATCCTAAAAGGAGAAGGAAAATGAAGATCGCAAAGGGTTTGAACAAACCAGTTAAGTGGTAGTTGATGAAAGGCTTGAAATTGTATCTTAAGAGTCTGCTTGAGTACCTAGATCTTCTCTGTCCCTTTGTGAAAATGATCACACTTGAGACACAAGAAAATTTCTTTCCTCTTTTGAGTACAGACGCTACATTTGCGAGGACTCCCGATATACTAAACTAAGAATTCTTTCCCCCTTTCCAGCACTCAGCACCCTTTGTCACGAATGAAAGGCAACCCAAATTCATGAAGCAGAATTCATGAAGCAGAGCTGTGTTGTGTTGTGTGCCCAAAGAACCTGAAATACCTGGAATCAGTGCCTTACTCTTCTACTGTTGCCTAATCCACACCATTTCATCCCTCTGTGCCTCATCTTTCCCACTGAGAAACACAGGATGAGCCTTTCTTTCTCCTCCATGACCTACTGTCACTTGTCTCTCCAAACTCCCAAGACCTTTCAGGAACAAGGGATATGCCCTCTGTTTGTCAGTTTTAAAGATTGTCCCTATTATCATGCTATTGATGGCATTCATTTTAGGGCAGATTTTATTTATTTATGCATAATTACACTATTTTTTGCATAAATACTGCTATTTGTACATGATAATATTAAGGCTGACTTTTCAGGATCTGGCTCACTATTTGTCTTCTGTTCTTCTAACCTAAAATTTAGAAAAACACAGCATATAATACCTTTGGGTCTTTAGCTTACAAATGAGCCAATCCAACCTTTTGAAATAATGGTAAGTATAGCTAATAAGCTTGAACATATGAAATGCTTCCCTATTGAGACATGGTGGATTTCTGTAAAATAGAAACATTATATAACCCCCAACAACAATATTTTAATAGAAACCACTTTCTTAAAACAAAGAGAACAAAATCCGTATGTCAACCACATTTAATTCCTAAGCCAATCAAAGAGATTAATGTACAGAAGCTGGGAGTCGAGGACTGAACCAAAGTCTCCTTTAAGTAATTGGAAATATTTTCAAAGAGCAAAACACTTCCTGGTGCCCTTCTGGGTGATGTGCCCTCTGATGTGGAAAGATCCTAGGAGGTGTAGTACATTCAACTCTTACCATTTTTTTGAGCTAGGGGACTTCACTGTATCTGTAGGCTCTCATACCCACTGATGCAAGGCTCTGAGAAACCCCACAGGGCACAGAAATCTTTCGTTTTCCAGACTTTTGATGAGTGAGCTGTCTCCTCTGCAAAATTAGACTGAGATCATAATGAGAGGGAACTTTGCTAGATGTTACAGAAGAGTCATGAGACAGCTGTGCAGTGAAATAATATGATGAGGGAGTAGTAAGATAACTCACTCATTGTGCCTAGAGCTGGGCAAATCAAAATGGTAATTAAATGCAGCAGGGAACAAAAGAGAAGTTCAGTCAATCTTAGACTTGGAGGGTAAAAGTTCATTAAATAGTTTTGCATCATCTGTTTGAAGGGTTTGACACGGTTACTGCACTGCCCTAGCAGCCACTGCCACCAACCAGCATGCCCTTTACATGGCTGGTTTCAGTACTCCTTTTTGCACTGAGAGCCACAAGCTGAAATTGCTGAACTACAGCTTATTCTGTAGAGGGAAAAAAGCTGCTTTTGTTAGGAAAACAACCTAACATTTACACAAAGCTTCTAAAGTTGTGAGATTATTTGCTATATAGATTTTAGTGATGGGATAGGATGCAAAGAGGAGCCATTCTTAAAATTATATATTCAGTGAGGAGGTATGGCTTGAAAGTGATTAGCTGATAGAAGATTAATCACAACCATTATAGGAGATTTAATAATTCATGCTGGAGCTTAAATGTAATATTTGCGCAAAGGAAGTCACTGAAGCTGTAGCATGATTAACTTTCTTGATATGCTTCAAAAGCTTTCTGCTGAGTTGAGTTGTTTCTACTAGATCCATAAGTCTTTGGAAAGTTCACAGAAACAGAAAAGACTTCTTAGTTCAAAGCTTATCTTTTCACTAAATGCTCACCTCACATACCTTACCAAAAAAACCCAAATATGACTTTATTTCAGGATGTTCAAGTAAGTAGATGGTGTTGGTTTTGGTAGTTTGGTGTGGGTTTTTTTATAAATTACTATTATTGGCCTGTTACATAAGCAGAAAAATTGTGGTATGAGATGTTGATTTAAGTATCTTTTTCCTCCTCTGTTTTTCCTCATTAAGTGGTTTTCTAAGAGCCATCAGAAATAGTAAGGAATGGCATGGGGGTGGCTGTAAACACCTTTGGTGAGTACCATCCTGAGCTGATTTCAAATAACGATTTGCCTTATACAGCCCTGTGCACCTCAAAAAGGTATCAGGAGCCAATTTTGGGGCACAGCATCCTCTAAACCTGAACATGCATGTACACAATAAGTGGAGATGGGCAATTGTGATAACTGTCTTGGCTTTTTTTTTGCATTTCTTACAGAATTTTCTGTAAGCATTATATTAATTTGTGTTCTGCTGAACAAAATAGCACTCATACCCACAAACTGATGGTTTCTAACCGTTGCATTAGCATATAGTGGATCTTGTTGGAAGGGATTGTTTGCTTGTTATTATAAGTGGAAGGTGAAGTAGTGTTGAGCAATCGCTGCTAAGCTTTTTGCAGGTGACCATTTCTTACAGAATTTTCTGTAAGCATTATATTAATTTGTGTTCTGCTGAACAAAATAGCACTCATACCCACAAACTGATGGTTTCTAACCGTTGCATTAGCATATAGTGGATCTTGTTGGAAGGGATTGTTTGCTTGTTATTATAAGTGGAAGGTGAAGTAGTGTTGAGCAATCGCTGCTAAGCTTTTTGCAGGTGACATTTTAAGTATTTGCCATGCA
>NW_008652061.1:13311-17268 GCF_000695815.1 Acanthisitta chloris | reverse complement strand
AGTAGGGAGGAATCCTATAAAGTCATTAAGAAAATAAGTTCTAATTAAAGTGCACCTAAAATGCTCAGCACAAAAAAATATGGAAGGTGTTATTTCCTAGCACAGTTTTTTATTAAACCAAGATAAAAGTACAACAGTTTTTCTATGGTAAGCTAATTTGTGATGCTGGTTAGCAATTGTAATAACCTATAAGGAAGATAGCATTATTATTTCTGCAATGGTTTTGAAATATAAAGCAAAAAGTATCATTTAGAGAGTGGGTACTATAATACAACTGCATGTATTTGTCCAAAAGGCACCACTGCAATTTTTTAATATTAGTGTCACTTTTCAACAGTTGTACTTAAGAACAGTTAATCCATGGGGGACCCAGTTCTGCAAAGTGTGGAGCCTTCCTGCATTCTCTTTCCAGGTGCCCCTAAATGTCTCCTGTACCTAATCCAGTTAACAGGCTGTGAAACCCCTTACAGGATCATGCTTGAACAGTCACCTTTGGTATGCAGGGAATGAAGCTGATGGCAGATATCACTGTGGTGTGGCAGGATGAAAAAGAGAAGAGGAAGGGTGTTTGTGGGAGACAGTTCCCCCATGACTTGGAGTGGAGTCCTTTTGTTCATTCTTGCTTGCCATGGGAGAAGATACAGTATCTTAGAAATTTGGCTTTTTTCCACTTTTCAGACATTTCTATCTATGGACCTGTACATGCCCTGGGGTGGATCATTCTGCTTTTGATAGCAAGAATGTATATTTCAAAGTTAAGGAAAATTGTTTACTAAGAGAAGGGGGTCAAAGCTGTTATTACAGTCAGGTTTGTCCCCGGAGAGGCAGCTGATCAAAGATGAGAACCTGACTGAGAAATGCCAGGTTCGTTGAGTTTCTAGCTTTACTTTCCTTGTGCCTTCACTCAGACTATTAAGCTACTTTATTTTCTTTCCTTTGTCTCTATTTTCATTCCCATTTTTAATCCCATGAATTTATTCAGTGCTTCCCTATTGTGAAAAGTAAAATTAAGTATAGATTTTCTCACACTGACATGGGATGCAACAGTCATGAGTTAAGGTTTTATTCCTAAAAATAAATAATTACTTGGGGGTGGGGTGGGATGGGAAAAAGCGTGTCTCAAGTTGGCTGAGTTTTTGGGAAATAAAGGAAGAAAAATACCAGAATTTCTAGTGCTTCAGAGAGGAGCTTGAATGACTGCATCCTGAGTTTTCTCCTGAGACTGGAATTACTCTTGTCAGGAGAAGGGCTGTGATCTTGAAAAATCTGACCCCAAAATGAAGGAGAGAAGTGCAGTTTGGGGCAGGTGAGAGGAAGAGGCTCTCAGGACAGGCTTTTTTCAGTTGTGCTTCAAACTTCTCTTAAACCAGATGCTTTATTTTATTTTGATAATTATTCTGCATATTTCTCAAATTCCACAGGCTTGGTCATTTTTAAGAGATGATGCTTAGACAGTGATTGTGACTCCACACAAACAGGAAAGAGCAGCAGCTGGTGACATATTGCTAGGGTTTTTTTTCCTCAGAAAAGGTTGGGCTACACGTGCTCAGTTTCTGTTTCAAACCTGACAGAAGTAAATCAAAAGATTTTTTCATGTTGTTAAAACGCAGTCAACCAATGGTTTCCCTTTCCAAAATATTACTAGATATTATTACTGAATGTTCAGATTTACATTCCTGACAAACAGGAAATATATGCCACACGAATAGGATGCCAATCAGAAAGATAGCATCAATTTTGTGGTTTCTAAATCATCCCACCACCTGCTGAGCCTTTGATCATCCCAAACAATTAATCTAAGAGATACATGATTAAGAAATAAATACTTCCCAGTGAACCTGTGAGCTACAGTACATATTAGCAAGCTGTCATCTTGCTCTCAGTGATCACAAATCACTTGTATACAAAGAGGAATAAAAGAAAGGTGCAAATAGAGTCTGCTGAACAGCAGAGACATCTGAATAATTCTCCATTAAAATATATCACTGCTTTTTAATTAATGTGATGGGTCAGTATGCTTTAGGGATATACATTGGGATTTTTTTTCCCAGAAACTGGTAATAGAACCCAGTTTTGCAGCTGTATTTATTAAAGTAGATCTCAGCTGTGTGGAACATTTTTGAAATGTTGACCTTAAAATTCTGAGTTGAAATGAAATTCCAGAGTTTGTAATTCCCATAGGAAATCACAACTATTCTCTCAAAAACTGAAAATGTTATTTTAGCATTGTCCAAACTCCTTGATGTTGTCACCTACATATCTGTGTAAAGGTACTTCATGTAATATGAACTTTCCTTCTAACTAGTCAGTCTGAATTCATGCCCATATCTGAAGACTAGTCCTCAATAACTCTGAGGGGAAGAGACACAGTTTCGACTGAGAATAAAAAACAAAAAGAAAAGAAATAACCCCCCAAAACACAAAACAAATCCCCAAATCTTTATAGACATTTACATTAAGAGTTCCTGGCACCTTCATACAGTGGGGCTTAGCTATTCCCTGGTGCAGGGAGATGGCAAGGACCCCAGTGGGGACAAAGGAAGGACTCAGGGGCCAATCAAGCCTGGGTTGCAGCAGTGGGTGAAGGAGGGGGCTGCTGAAAGCTTGCAGGAAGAAGGTCGGTGGGAGCTCATCCCTGCTGCAGATACTGAGCACACACTAGGTAGCATTAGCTGCCACCATCTCCTGGCCAGAGCACAGACTGCCTGCATGCTGTCTCCCCCTCCCAGCTCTGCTCTGCAGGCTGCAGCGCTTGGTCAGAGCATCATGTCACTTTCAGACATTTTCTACTCTGGGACTGCAGAGGCAGATCCTGAAATGGATCTACATAGCAGCAGGAAGAAAGCTCTGACTGTCGCTTTGGGTAATCACTCAAAAAACCCTTGTTGCTTGCCAAAGCTCATCCAGACCTCTGGAGTCTGAGTGAAGAGACTATCAGTCCTTTAGAAATATATTTGTTATTTTGTTTTTTTCCTATCTGATCTGGAAATGCTGTAATTGGAGAATGTACTAGACTGTTCTGAAAGCCTTAGTCTGCACCAGCCCACACTGCAAGGACATGGAGAAGAGGCACACCAGTATTTCAAAACAAAGGGGTCTGAACAGTTCTTATTTTTCGTCTTTGTCTTCAAAGAGCACCTCTCAATGCATCCTACTCCACAATACACTTAAGATTGCAGCAATTAATGCACTAAGACACAGAGTCTACCTCTTATTTAAATCAATTGAACAGGGGATACCTTCTCAAGTGTACTTGGATATCTGAAATTTTCTTACCCCTGAATTACGTTTTACCAGGGATTCTGTATCAGTGCTGAACTCAGTTCTTAAGCCTAATACTGGGAGCTAATGAGGAGTCTTTCAGCTTTTATCAAAATGAATGGATACTTTAATGTTCAGCAGTTTGCAGAATTGGGATCTGAAAAGGAAGGAACATATAGCTCACCGGATGGCTGTTTCTGTAATGCCAGATCACAGGAAATATTTCATGCAGGCTCTTTACAATAGTCATACTTTACTTAATCATAATAGAGTCCATTTTCCTGGTTTTTATACTGTGCTGGACCAGTCTGCTTGTTAAAATATATGTAAGATTTGCAGAGGATCAAAAATTGGTAGTGTGAGGCCATTTACAAGATGTGCTAGAAGACAGCAGAATGTGGCTATAAACTCTCAGTGTTTCATATAGCTGCTCATTCAGTACCTGCTCATAAATGAATGCGATCATGCAGCTGGAATTCTGTAAACATAAAAAAGCAAAAGAACATTTTGGTATGATGCAGAGCCCTAGGCAAAATCACTGAAGGCTTTGGGCTTGCTATGAACCAACTTTCTAAAAACAACATGATTTCCTGTACTTTCCCATGTGCTCTGTGCTTTGTCCTTCCTCACATTGCTGGGTACTAAAAGTGCACTAACATTTTTGTCTAACAAAATATGAGGAAAGAATATCCTGCC
>NW_008652061.1:8090-13282 GCF_000695815.1 Acanthisitta chloris | reverse complement strand
CAGCATCTTTTAAGCAACATTGAAACAATTTCAATTGAAAAACAAAGAATGTCCAGATTCCTAGGCACAGCTGCAGGAGTTAGGGTTTAGACAGCATCTTTTAAGCAACATTGAAACAATTTCAATTGAAAAACAAAGAATGTCCAGATTCCTAGGCACAGCTGCAGGAGTTAGGGTTTAGAATAAAACAAACAAACAAACAAACAAACAAACAAATACTGCTTTCTCTGTGTCTACAATCATATCAGATCTTATTGCTTTTGAGAATTTGTTTTTTAACTCTGATGTCCATTTCCTTCACTATCTAAAGAAAAAAATCCTCTCATGTCTAAACATCCATATATAAACTTTTCTGCTTGTTGCTTGCATAGACATTGTATTTCATTTAGTGGAAGGGATAAACATACTTAGAAAGATTAAAATCTGTTCTCACAAAAGTTTGAGAAAACTGCTTAAAGACTCAAATGTTCTTGTAGTATGCTCCGTTGTCAGGAAAGGTATATTCCTGTACATAATACAAAGGACTTGATACATAATATTTACTGCAATACATCTAATGCTGCAGTATGCTTTCATAACAGCTTAAACATATTGACTTTCTGTGAAAAAGCTTTTAGCATAAATTACAAGTGATTAATAAAATACATGGCAAATAAACTATTGCCACAAATGTAAAGGTGGCTTTTAAATAACACTTTTTTCCTTGATTTAGCTAGACAGTTTCAAACACCACTTATTTTTCTGTGCTTTTATTTGATAGCTAGAACCCAGTGGAACAGCATATGGACTCGCAGGAACTGAAATTGTTTGTCTTCATTATCTGGTAGACCTGTGCAAGCCTGAAGCCCTCAAGAAAAACCACAAGACTGTACAAACTGGCGACTGTGGGTTTGTCTGTTCTGTGTTGATTCTATTTCTGGAAAAAACCATGAACCCATGTGTGAATCATGTGACTACTGAACTGAGCAAGTACCCACCAGCAGATAAAGCTGCTCTGAGACCTTTTGTAGCCTGGTTTTGGTTACTACCTCAAAATCTTCTTTTTTATTTGTTTCTGAAACATTTGCTTTAATCTTTTTGCTTTGCGGCTAGAGAGTGGAAAACAGACAACTAAGATTCCAAAAGAGGTTTTGGGAATTCTAGAAAAAAATTCTAGAATTGCTAATAAAATTTGCCATTCTTTAATTTTATTTAAATCTATAAAGAGGTTTTTTTTTTCTCTGGATGGTACAAAGCCTTCACATTTTTCTTTCAGAATAGCTGTGTTGAACAATTAACAATGGAGAGTACTTTGCAGTTGCAGACACACTGACAAAAGCGCAGAACTATGAGGTTGATTTTCACAGGACCTATGATTTATATAAAGGTAATTTCTGCATCATTTATTCCAATTACAGGTTTTGAATTGCACAGTGATGCACTCAAATTTGAAAATGTTTATTAGGAAGTGGTTATTTGCACTCAAAAAGGAAATTCTGTTCAAGTCACCTACTTTTCTACTATATCACAGTGGATCCAGAATCACACAACTACACAATGTTTGGAGCTGGAAGGGACCTCTAGAGATTGTCCAATCCAACTTCCCTGCTTGAACAGATTCACCCAGAGCAGGTTGCACAGGATCACACCCAGGTGGGTTTTTAATATCTCTGGAGAAGGAGACTCTACAGCCTCTCCAGGTGGCTTGTTCCAGTGCTTCATCACCCTCAAAGTAAAGATTTTAATCATATTCAGATCGAATGCCAGCTTTCAGTTCAACAAGGTTCTTCCAATAAATATTAAAGAAATATTGCCAAGAAGAATTTCATAACAACTGATCCCTTGCCTTTACATTTCCAGCTTTGGCTGAAAGCTTTTATGTGTGTGCCACAACTTCCTGCCTGCTAATTCAAAAGCATTTCTTAAATTCATCATTTTCTTCCTACTACCTTCATTATCCTTCAGCCCCCTTACCCTTTTGGAAATCTCCATTTTGGCCTCATGAAAGAGGCACGTCAGTCTTCAGAACCCTATCAATTATTTTCTTCTTATTTCTTCCCTTTCTATAGTTTTAACCTAAGTTACTGTCTTTCCAATGAAAATGCTTTCACTTAAATCTTTTTCAGGAACTTGAGCCCGTAATTCCATCCTGAATGTCCCTTCCCTCCTTTCTTCTAATTGTGCCAAGAACACAAACATTTAAATATATATGAATGTTAAATTTTAACTCAATTTCTTCCCACATTTCTACAAGATCTAACATTTAGCCTCTGCAAGAGCTTTCAAAAAGTTTTCTGACACCATCACCAGCTAAAGCTCTGTTCTCCTTTAAACCACCAGGAACTTCCAATATACTTCAGCCTTCTTTAGGTTTCATGGCTGCTTCTTCTTATTCAGTCAAAAGCCACCTGTGGTAGACCTTTTTCTCCCTCTCACTGTCTGTCAGTACCATAGCCGTGCCAGTACTCCTTCTACAGTGCCGTCACTTAGTGAAATCCATGCTATGAAAAAGGAAATTCAACATATTCACTGAATTCTCCTGATAAGCCTTATTCTTCCTTTCCATTTAAACTACATTTAAGCAAATTGGTGTATATTTAAATCTTACTCTGTGCAATTATGAAATGCTTTTGGAAAGTGCATCACTGGTATGAAAATCCAGATTGGCAATCATAAAATTCACATCCATACAACACTTCTGGTGGAAGTGATTGATGTTAAATGTGTGTTTTGAGGACACCTGTAGAGGGGACAATAAATGACTAATAATAGATATATAATATATAAAATGTCCTTATAACTCTCCCTATAACTCTACATCCTCTATAAATCTTCCTTCACACAAGTTTTATTTTTTATTACAATTCCTCAAAATCCTATATCTTATACCTCTGTTTCTGCTCTGAAGGTGGTTCAGGGCCCTGAGCAGATAATCAGACAAAAGATAAAATCCACCCATGTTCAGGAGATAGAAAGAAAATAAATAATATAGAATGACAAAGACTATACTGCCAATTTACATGTGCTTCAAACACCCCTGATTCTCTGCTACTCAGTTAAAAGAAAAAATATTTTTACCTCTAAAACTTCTCTCTCACATGTACTGTCCTTAAGGCTGTCACTCAGCAGAAGGAAACACATATGTCTCAAGAGTACTTTTGTGCTTTTCACAATTTTATCAAGGGAAAATATGTTGCACGTTCTTCTGACTTTCCCAGATTTTCAAAGCAGTTTATTCTAGTTTCTTACAAACTTTGAAAGTTCTCTGTGTTTCCAGCTACATTATAATCTCTTTCATAAATGAAGGGACATGGGAAGAAAAAAATGCAGAAATGCTTGATTGATAGAATAACAAGATTATAGACGGATGGAAGAAATGTGTGACTTGTCAGGGTATATATTGGTGTGTGTTTCTGTACTCCAGAAATGTATAAAGATAGTAGAGCCACCTACAATTCCCCTGCTTTGCAATTTCTTTAGCAATAGCAAAAGAAGTAGAGCAATTCATTTAAATACATTCCTAGGTTCTTCTACCTAGCTGATAATATCTATTATCAGAGAAGCTACAATGAATTCAAAATCAAACAGAAAAGATGACAACCTCTATTTTGTTACCCAGACCATCTCCAAAAATAGGTGCTGTTGGAAAAATGCACATCCTACCACACAACCTAAGTCATCGCGTGCAAGTATGCAGTTGAATATTTAGTTGCCACAGAACCCACTTACTGTTTCTCTAACTTTATTTAACATCACAGTTGGTGCTGAGCAGTCATGGATGTAAAGTTCATCACAAACAAATTTTAATATTTTGCTAAGTCTAGGAGAATTATTTAGAACTTCTGAGAGAAACAGCCATAGTGCATGCAGTAGCTGAGCAGTCCAGTCCAGTGTAGTATAACAGGAACTAATACTGAACCTGTGAGCAGAAAAATGCTGTTGATAGACTGAAAGTGCTAACACAGATAAGACAGGGAATGTGGCAAGACCTGTGTCTCAGTCAAGGCAGGGGTGTGATTTCTGGAAAGAAGAAAACCAAGATATTGCTTCCATAAAGAAATGTGCCATGGGGTCTCTTCCTTCCACTCCTGCAGAAAACTAAGTAATTCTGATTACCATTTAGGCTTGTCAGAAAATGTGTTGGAGAATGCTTGCTGGACTTCTCCCTGTTTTCCATAATAAGAGTCATTGTGGTGTAAGAACAACCTCTCTACTTTGCAGCCTAATGGTGTCTAGAACAATGCAGCTCTGAGTTCATGACTTCAAAACATTTTAAATGAGCTTCTAAAGGTGAAACAATCATGTGAAAATGGAAAATATAGGGAAAAAAAAGAGAGAGTAGCCAGCTGTATTTCTAGCAGATGAATAGAATCAAGAATTAGATTGTTCTTATTCTTGTGGCAGTGAGGAAGGTGTACACTTAGGCACTGAGGAAGGTGCACAACAAGATCACTGCCCTGGACTTCAGGACAGCAGACTGTGGCCTCTTCAAGGACCTTCTTCACAGAGTCCCTTGGGATGAAGTCCTGGAAGGCAGAGGGGCCCAAGACTGCTGGCTGATAGTCAAGGATCAACTATTCCAAGCTCAGGACCAACGCATCCAGACATCAAGGAAATTGGGCAAAAATGCCTGAAGGCCTACATGAATGAAAAAGGAAGCACTGAGGAAACTCAGGGGGAAAAAGAGGCCTTCAGGAAGTGGAAGGGAGGACAAATGGACTGTGAGAAATACAGAGAAGCTGTAAGAGAAGATACACAGTCAGGGAAGCTAAGGCACAGTTGGAATTGAGGCTAGCCAGGGACATTAAGGATAACAAGAAGGGCTTCTACAGGTATGCTGCATGTAAAAGGAAGGCTAGGGATAATGTGGGCCCTATTCAAAAGGAAATAGGAGAACTGGATAACCTGGATATAGAAAAACCTTGAGGTTCTTAATGACTTCTTTTCCTCAGTCTTCAAGTGCTCTAACCATTCTGACCAGAAAAGAAGAGCAAAGGTGGGGACTGGGAGAATGAAACCCCTAAACCCACTGTAGAAGAGGATCAGGTTTGAGACCATCTAAGGAACCTGAATGTGCATAAGTCCGTAGATCCTGTTCAGGTCCTGAAGGAACTGGTGGATGCAGTAGCTAAGCCACTATCTATAATATTTGCGAAGTCATGGCAGTCAGGTGAAGCCCTTGATGACTGGAAACCCCTATTTTTACAAAGGGT
>NW_008652061.1:0-7754 GCF_000695815.1 Acanthisitta chloris | reverse complement strand
TGGCCAATGGCTCGCTGTCCCCATGGAGGCCAGTGATGAGTGGTGTCCCTCAGAAGTCAGTGCTGGGGCAAATACTCTTCAACATCTTTGTCAGCAACATGGACAGTGGGATTGAGTGCACCCTCAGGAAGTTTGCTGGGACAGTGGGATTGAGTGCACTCTCAGGAAGTTTGCTGATGACAGCAAGCAGTGGGGTGGTTGACACACCGGAGGGAAAGGATGCTATTCAGAGGGACCTTGATAGGCTTGAGAGGTGGGCCAATGCCCAAGAAATTCAACAAAATGAAGTGCAAGGTGTTACATCTGTGCCATGGCAATCTCAGGCACACCTACAGGTTTGATGGGGAAGTAATTGAGACCAGCAACAAGGAGAAAGACTTGAGAGCGACAGTGGATGAGAAAATCACATGAGCTGCAGTGTGCGCTGACAGCCCAGAGAGCCAATAGTATCCTGGGCTGCATCAAAAGGAGTGTGGCTAGCAGGTCAAAAGAGTGATTCTCCACCTCTGCTCTGCTCTCATGAGACCCCACCTGGAATACTGCGCTTGGTTCAGGTGCTTTTCACCTGGAGAAGAGAAGAGTGCATGGAGACCTCATAGCAACTTTTCAGTATCTGAAGGGGCCTACAAGGAAGCCAGAGAAAGACTTTTTGTTAGGAACTGCAATGAAAGGACAAGGGGTAATGGGTTCAAATTGAGGGAGGGAGGTCTAAGTTGCATATTAGAAAAAAGTTTTTACTGTAAGGGTGGTGAGACACTGGAACAGGTTGCCCAGAGAAGTGGTGGCTGCCCTGACCCTGGCAGTTTTCAAAGCCAGGCTGGGTGAGGCCTGAGCAATCTGATCTAGTGGGGTGGTGTCCCTGCCCATGGCAGGGGGTTTGGGATCTGGGTCCATTTCAACCGCTAAAATTCTATGATTCTATGATTCTGAGATGTTCTGACTGCACTGGCCTAGTGCTGGTGCTGCACAGATTTTTTTTATGTATGATTTTTTTTATGACCTTATATGTATGCCCCTACTAGCGTCTTCAACACTGATCTGAAGCCGGAGTTTGTTCTTCTCATTTGTCTAAGATAATGAATGCAGTCAGTGAACAGCAACATCTTTTTTTGCTGTGGATAGAAAAAGTCTACGATTTCCATATCTCACGTCATGGTCCTTTCCTTACTCTCTTCTTCCTCCAGTGTTTTGGCATGTGCTGATGTATCCTAGAAAGTTATTATTTAAGTGAGCAGCTTCTTGCTACCATGTTAATTAAAACTTGCTGTCCAGAATCTCTGGGTACAATTTGCAGGAGCATCCTGGTCTAGTTGGGAGGTGTCCCTGTCCATGGCAGGGGGGGTTGTGACTAGATGATCTGTAAGGTCCATTTCAACCCTTAAAATTCTGTGATTCTATGATTCTGTGACCAAGCTACAAACAACTAAACAAATACCCAACCTGGTATAAGCTATTTGCAATCTGGCCTTATCTTCCAATGGATACTTCATAAATATAGTTTACCCTACAATGTGCTTACCTTGAAGGTACTAAACCCAGTTTAGCCAATGGGGATTTAGTTTTTGACAGGAGTTGTGGTAGCCAACTCAGTCTTGTGAGCAGTCATCAATCAGCAGATTCGTTTAATTGCCAGAACTGTGCATGTGAATGAGGTACCCACATGTGCATTTTTAGTGTGGCTGAAATACATCAGGCTTTTGTGGAAAGATTTTAGAACGTTTGTAAATCCATTAGATCCTACTTGACTGTACCTTTAAGATCTCAGGAATTTGATTAGGAGGTTGTGCTAGTTGGGGAATCATAACATCACCTGTTCATGCTAGCCAAAGAGCTGATTCACGTGCTTTCCTTGTAAACTGGTTACATCTGTCATGTAAATCAGAGAGAGAGCCCAGCACCTGAGCATGGCACTTTCAGAGACCATTTCTTAGGCTGTAGTCACATTTTAGAATGAAGAAAAAAAACCTTAAAACAAAATAGAGATTGAAGCAGTTTTCAATCTGCTTCAGAAAAATGGAATCTGAAGCCCACTTTGGCTCCTGTGCTACAGCAGAGCTATATAGCTTCTCTCCTGCTTCAACTATCTGTCTGATGTGATTTGTAAACTTAGGCGCAATCAGTAGGATGATGACTGCTGAGTCTTATTTTAGATGGACAGTTTTCATGTTCAACATGTTTTCAAATGAAAGCTGTTTTTAATCAGTCCTTTAAAAATAGTACTGCAGAGTATTGGCATCTGTCATGTATTATGAGAATATATTTGTCAAGGATGCAAAATAACAAATGCTTTCAAGTATTTGACTCTCTGCAGATGATTACAAAAAATCCTAGACCCTTGCAACTATGTATCAGAGAATTCGGTAGCAGGGAGTTTGTGTCACTGTGTTGTAGTGGATTTAAATAATTTGCGCAATTTCAATACCCAGTCAAAGCACTTCAAGGGGAAAGAAAGTAGGTTGTTTCAGTGTATCAAATGGGAGTTTGAACTGCATTGAAATGCTGAGTTTCTTCATTGAAATATCCAAGCACCTGGAGTAACCTGGTGCTGAAGCCAGTGCTCTGGCCACAGTTCTGTGAAGCATTAAAAAAGCTCAGATCATATTAATAACAGTGTCTAAGAGCCTGATCACCACTATGCTGCATCAAAATGGTTGGATTACCTCATCAAAGTATCAAAGAGCTTCTCAAAATCTTGGCCTTGAGCACACCAGCCATGACAATGGCTACTATATTTTAAACACATTTTAACTACGAGTTCTTTTCCAGTTTCCCTTTCCCTCAATATTTGAGAATTGTGAGAATTTAGTTGCGGTATTCAAAAAAAAATCCCAGCCCTTAGCAAGGTGAGTATGCCAGCAATACAATACTCTAGCAGTCACAGAAATTAAGCAAAATACTTCTCAGATGTGACACATTTCAGAAAGTATGAAGTTAGGAATAAGAACAGAAAGACTATGAAATCCTCTTTTTATTCTCCTTCACTCCCCCACTTCCACCTCTCTGCCTTTCTATTGCCAGCCTTTTATGTCTGCAAAGACTCAAAGTAACAGGAACAGGAGGGTGAAGGAGAAATATTTATGTCAGAGATGTAATACTCGTAGGAATTCAGTGGCTAATAAGAACACCATTTTATTTTTTTTTGGTGAGCTTGTGAAGGGTGAGAAATAACGAGGGCAATAGCACAACAGGGGCATTCTGAGGTTAGCAAAGTCCAGACATGAGGATATTCAACCAGCAGCAGAGCAAGAAAACAACAGCTGGCATAAGCCGTCATCACATGTCTTGATCTTTGTCAGAGACAGGTGGTCAAAGCAACTCCACACTCTTCTCTCCATACGATGCTTTGGAGCCAGACATACAAGATATGGGCCGGGAATGTTTCTTTAATATGTAATTTCTTAGATCTTCCGGGTGAATTTTTCAGAATACTCAGTTCCCATGCTGTTGGAGCCTCTCTGGCTTGCAGTGAGATGCTAAATTGTTAGAGATGGGATGCTCTCCTACCAAAGAGCAATGTAGATGTCTTCTTGCAGTCTGTTCACTCTCGCCTCAGAGTAGCACAGGGACTGCAGCTGCTGCTGAAAGGGAGAGAGCACAGGATTGTGTTATGAAACAAATGTGGTCTGGGGTGGGAACCTTAAGATTCCTCCTCATGACAACTCTATTTGTGTCTGTCACTGTCCAGCCTACCTGCAGGTCACATTGGCACCCATATTCCCTGGTTAGTGAGCTGTGTACACACATCTGTGCATGTTGTAATTAAAATCACTGTCCTCACCTAATAAGTTCTGTGAGGCATCCTGACTCTGCTTACCAGCTCTGCATACATGGGATCTGTCCTTCCACTCTGTGGCCTTCAGGTTTTAAAGCCAAAATACCCACACTGGACAGGATCACCAGGGGCTATGGGGGAAATTGTACTTTCAAGAGCCCTGTCCCAAAACCTGCTATGAAATGCAGGTGTCAAAGGGATAGTGATTCACTTTCCCAGTGATAGGAATCCCTTCTCCAAGGGCCACAAAAAGACCTGCTATCTTGGATATACTTAACAGGAATCAGTGCCATTTAGAAATGCGGAACAGAAAACTGTGGTTATTGGGCAATGTTGTCTAGCCTTTGGCTCAAAACTTGACACTTAACTGTCTTTAATAAGGTTGTGTAACTCATTAAGAAGAGAACAAAAATCTTTCTGCAGACCCATGTGTGCTGCTTCTCATGTGAGCAAGAAATTGCCCAGAGGACTTTCAGATTTCAGCAGAGAGAATTTTCCATCCTTACGCAGACCAAAATGCTGGGGTGAAAGTCCTGTCTGCTGCAGTGAGTAGACGTTTTAATGCTTACAACCATGGGACTGGGTCATGTTCACAAATTGTTTAATAAAGGACAAAGAAACAGGATAATGGCAGAGAAAATGTTACAGTTGGAGGGGGGCAGAAAACCAGTGTGTTTTCTCTGCTTGGTTTGGTGGATTTGTCTTCCTGGGTGTTTGACAAAGAAATAAACATAATAATGTAAGAGGAATAGTATGTTCAAACCCATAAAGTTTGTCATGGGTTTTAAGAGGCGTATTTTGGATAAAAGCCTTGGCTGCTTTATCACAGATCTAGGTAATGGGAATTCATTCTCGTTCTCAATGCTTCCAACCAAATATTTTTCTTATTCAAATGCATGTGTCTACTTATGATTGTGGTAGAGCATTTCATTTTATAAGATGAAAATATGGTGCTTGAAACAGAGTACATGTCTAAATATTAAGAGATACATAGATGTAAACTTTATATAGAATGTAATTTTTAAACAGGCATAGTAACCCTTTTGGAGATGTCAAGAGCTCATTACTGGTTTTCCATTTTCAGAGATGAAGAAAAAGAGGCACAACAATTGCACACAGTTCAGATGAACAGTAAAATCACAAATATAATTTAGGCATGCTAAATCATAGTGTCTAGATCACTTGCCATACCGCATAAACTATTATGAGAATGGCCATATAGGAATAAGGGTCTGGTGTCAGAATCAGAGTATCCTTTCAGGCCTTATGGGATCAACATTTGAAACATTTGTCAGTCAGTTTTGGTACTTCTGAAAGGAATTCCTCCACGCCTCACAATAAAGGTGAGCCCATAAAGGTAAATGCAATTACCCTTGGTCAGCAAAAATGTAAGGTACAGAGTCTTGGATGAAGAGATTGCTTGGTAGCTCAGTTGCACTTGGAAAACATCTCACTAAGTATTTACTTGACATAGCTGAACTTGACTCAGCTTCTCCCAAAGACATGCAGCTGGGTGAATGTTGTGCTCTGTGAGAGGGAGTTGGTCATGCTAAAGGCTAAACTTCTATACCATATCTGGATCCTGCATAGAAGAATGTGTTACTCTTTCTGTAGCCATACATGTAGACATGCCAACCATCAAGTCATGTGCATATCAGGAAGTTATTTTTTTTCTGAGACTTCCAAATGGCATTCACTGGTCAAACAGGTATGAATCTTCAAACATGGAAAACAATACTCAGAAGGAGGTCAAAGCCCTGTACAGTTTAGACAAAATCAAATCTTCTACACTTGTCTTCTCATTAGTACTAGTTCTGTAAAGTAAAATATGCATGTGGGGGGAAAAAAGGTAGTGTCAAACAGCATATACTGTGGAGAAAATATGTGAATTCCTATGATCATACCAAATGTTCAATGTATACAATAAAACTGAATCATTCAACTTCACTTGTGACTTACCACAAGGAAAGTGAAGGAAGTGACTGTGTGACCTCTCCTATTTCACCCCTCTCAAAGACCCCAGTCACTATCTGCATCTCCACTGAAGCCATAACCTCTTCTGCTTGCATGGAACTCTGTGCTTTTGCTTCTTGAAGCAGACAGAATAGTTAGCAAGTAGCAAACCAAGATCTTCTGACGCATTGTACTTTAATCAAAACCTGAAAATGTTAATTTATGGGTAACTCCACTAAGCATTTTCCAATACCACAACACTGTTCCACTAGTCAAGACTAGCTTCACTTAATTGTGAATGTCCATGGGAGTCATCTGAAAGAGTAATTTCTCAAGACAGTTGAGGCTTACTGGAGATAGAGTGCTTGTTTCAAAGTGTTCCTGGTTGAAGACAGAGATGATAGTTTTTGGTCACTACTGACAACAATAGGAATGAGGGCTTTAATAATGTGACTTTAGCCATTGCCAGGGACATGATTTAGTTTGCATAAGAGACTTTTCTAGGGATTATTGAGGTGGATGTAAAACAAGAGTTGTGAGGCAAGAGTTCTTCAGTAGATAAAGTCTCATGCTAAGAAAAGGAGGAGATAGACACCTTTCTGTTGTTTTAGCTTTAATAGCCTTTTCTTGATCTATATTGAATTCTGTTTCCCATTAAAATGGGAAAATCTGAAATGGCTCCATCAGAGTGAGATAAAGCACAGACATTTAAAATGGAGGTGACTTTAGAAACAGAATCAGTCCGTTATGAGGAATCAAGGTAAGAAAGAGTAGTTCAAGAAATTAAAACTAGAAGGTAGCAATACCTATTCCTGACCACTTCACAAGGAAGTAAATCAAGTATTTGATAATATTTTGCAGAACAGAGGTGCTAAAATAAAGCTTTCAGAGACAGATTTTTAAAATACTTTCAAAATGTTTTCAAAGTCAGTGCTTCTAAAACTTTCCCCTCCACCTGCCACAAAACCTTTTTGATGGATTCTGCTCTTATGGTGGAGTGTTGGTCTTCCGTCTACTGCAGGGGTCAATGTTGGAGTGTTACCTTATAAATACCTTATCGGACTAACTACAAGATAACCAGACCAACCTGTAGGTCTTTGAGTAGCTGTTCCCTCTGTAGTAACTTTTGGAAAAACTTTGCTATCCAAATTAAGAAGTGAATGCTCTCACACAAAGTCATTCCTTTTTTTAAGATGGACACCAAGATCACAGGTAAGTATTATCAGATGAGCTAGCAAAGAAGTATTACATCATTTACTTGTGAGAGGCCTCCTTGCTTGGATTTAGGGACCAAGTAGTCGGAAGACCTTAGAGCAAGAGATTTACAGAGGAAATGTGGAACTAGGTCAAATCCAGGTCAAATAGCAGGTAGAGAGCCAAATGTCATCAAGATTACCATGTTGCTTAAAATGAGTTCACAGTTCATGCTTTGCACCAAGGACTCAGCCTAAATGCATTATTTAGCTGCTAATATAAAGAAAGCAGTTGAGAGAAAATTAATCCATGCTGTGTTCTTCTGACACTGTATGAAAGGAATGTTTGGAAGACAGCATTATGGACTCTCCACAGCAGAACAGGAGTTTTACCTGCAGCTCTTGGTGGTGCACAAAGAAGTTCAGGCAATACAGTGTAGTCAGGCCTTCCCTCAAAATAAAGAAAAGCATTAGATTAATTTAATAATTGAAAATATTATTTCTTGAAGAAAATAAAACAAGACAACTAAGGATAGTTACCAGGTTTGATTGTCTCCTACTGTTTCTAATAGAATCCTAACACATAAATGATCTTTAAAATAAGGGGCTTAAGTTCAACACTTCCATAATTCATTACTTTAAAAAGAAAAGGAAGTAATTATTCAAGACTAAAAGAATTATATAGTATAGCAGTCATAGAGAAGTGGAAGATCTTCAGATATAAACGGAAAGGGGAGGCAGGATTAGCCAACAATAATATTATGATTAATGAAACAGTAACTGGGAAAATGAATTTTCTTCCCTTCCCACTCTCCATATTGAGTTCACAGCCTGTG
>NW_008652060.1:34157-56507 GCF_000695815.1 Acanthisitta chloris | reverse complement strand
ACATGCTCACAGGGATATAAACTGGGGCTTGGACAAGTACAGGAAGCCCTTTGCCTGCTGGATTCCCAGAGGACAAGAGCTGCTGCTGGACCTTCAGGAGAGGACCGGATCTGCAGGATCACTGCTCCAACAAACCCATCACTCCAGGAGGACTGCAGCCACCAGTTAATTGTACTACTAACACCCTGACTGACAGGGTGTCAGGTTATATTTTGTACTGTTGCATTTGTTGTTGTTTTGTTGTGTTGTTCATATTAAATTGTACTTCTGACTCGGAGTCTCTCACCGGTTTGCTTTCAAACCAGCACAGAGGGCAAACTTGAACACAGGATGGAAAAGGGATTGCTGAGTCATCTGAGTGTATACAGACATTGCACTGCCTAAGTTACAACACTATCAGCTTGTACTCCAACATTACATAACCTGCGTTAGAAAACATGCCCAGATGTTTCTCAGGGAACACATTTCTCTTTTAGAAACCCAGTAGTCCTGTACAGCAAATTGAGAGATAAAGTCTTTTCTAAAAGACATGCCGAATGTGCACTCCACAAAAGAGAGACATGTTTTCAGTACATGCTCTGTGTGCTGCCTACTCAATTCAGCTGAGAAGACTGGCAGGTTTAGGATCCTCCCAAAGAATGTCCACTACTGCACAGCACCAATTTCTCCCAAAACACTAGAGTTCTGAATGACTCAGACCTTTCTGTTGCACAGCATCCATAGGAGGTAGAAACCTAAATGGCATTAGCTCCACTTTTTCTTTATGAAGGAAATGTCACTTTTAAAACTAAAAATTAAGCTCTCTCATTTCACTGTTCTTTTTGTTGGCAATGATTTCATAAGCTGAAACTATAGGATGTTGGGGGAACTTGAGTCTGGATGCCACCTGCTCCACTCACAGGGGTGTTTTTAGCGTTGCCAATATCCAATGTGAAATGTAAACATCAAGCAAAAATATATACAAGATTATAATTCATTCCTTAGAAATTTCCATAAATTGCTTTTTCAAAAGAATACATCATAAATGTATTTTTTAGCATGCAAAGACTTCCTAGCCTAAAATCTGAGTCAAACACAGCACTCTTCTGCTGAAGTTGCAGGTGGCAGTCACAAATAACAAGGCATATCTTATTTCCTCTGTTTCACAACACATTTTATTGAAAGCTGTATAAAGGAATGTGATTATAAAGACAATGAACAGTGGTTGTAGAATAAGAGTCAACTTTCTAGATTGCAAATAATTTGTCTAACAATCAGTGACAACAGTTTTACACTGTTGAGCCACTGGTAACTATAGTATCTGTGTAACAGAGTCCTTCAATACTGTTGAAATCTACCACTGTAACTGCTGATTGGTTCTTGGAGTCAGAATGTGATTCTACACTTAAATTTATCCCCAAATAGCACTACATTACTGTTACTCTACATAGCCTTTGCAAAGCATGGCCCTGAAAATCTAACTGCTGCCCTATATAATTCTTAAAACAAATGAATTGAATCTTACAGGTTTAGCATTCCCAAAAAGAATCACTAGCAACTGTAGGCCAAATTAGGCAATTCACATCTAGAATGTTTTAACAAAGCTATTTATTTCTTGTTATCAAGTTAATACTAGCACAGGTTTGGGGATTTTTTCAGTTTAAGCAACCTTAAGCTGGTTAGGGTCTTAAACTACTGAAATAATCCATTAAATATTTACAAGAAAAAAAATCAGAAGTTCACAGCACCATACCTGTGCCCTTGCATGAACTTCCCCAAGGAGACCAGAGTACTGCTGTTCCAGATACTTTTTTTCTTTCTGCCAGCAGTTTTCCTGTGCTTTCATCTGTTCAGCCATTTTGTTAAAAGCATCTTCCTGGCTCCGCTGAAGCTCCTTCAGAGCACTGGATTTGTTCTTACAAACATATTCTAGGTGAGATATCTGTGTGACAAGCATTCAAAAAGAAATTCTTTTACCTCTCTAAACACTTTTTTTAAAAACTTTAATTGCACATGTTAACTTGACCACAGAGTATTCCAGTATAAAATCTGAACTGTAATTTCTTCAATGTATTTACTAAAACTAAAACCTTTCATGACAGATTATTCACCTGAATCATGCAACAAAATGAACACAAATTTGGTTTCAGGTTTGCCATCCTTATACCACCTTGCAGATATTTGTTGCTTTTTTTGTTGAAAATCTGAACTGGACACTTCCCTTTCTTTTTTTTTTTTTTTTTTAACATAAGTGACTTAAATCTTGTGTTGCTAAATTAGCAATCTGAGTATACCGGTCCTTTAGGAGTTTGCAAGAATTGCAAATAATAATTAAAGAAACATCGTTTAATTTAATTTTTTTTTGTGTTTCTGTGGAAAGCCAAGACATTCCAGATATTAAGTACTAAAATAATTTCAGGAAATTTTAGTGTACAGAATGTTTTTTGCACAAGTAGCTCATTAGTTTATAACATGTTTTCAACAAGCATGAAGGGACTCACCAGCTCCCAAGACAAATAAATAGAAGAATGAATCAAGGTAACAATGATCTAGACTTTATTACTAGACAATATCATCAAGATACCTTCCAAATAGGTCACCAAGAAATGCAGGAGAAAAATTTTGTTCTTAAGAAAGCAGGTGCCACACAGGTAACAACACTGCACAAAATCCCTGAAATGCCAGCAAGTACGAGAAAAGAGCCCTAGACACAATACCCCCAGCAACTGCCAACAATGTTCACTCCCTTCTCTTCCCTTTCCTCCTTTACTCCAAAAGTAAAACAGAAATGTCCATCAAATCTGCACAATCCAGACTTTATACTCTCCCTCTTTAGTAATTTCAATTGACTGCAGGGATATTTATTAAATGATGGGCAGAGTTAAAATAACTCACTGTAACCAGCCCTATCCCTTACTGGGACCAGAAGAGTGGTCACAATTCCAGTAGAGGAGAAACATCCAAAAGAGCTGCTCCCTTCCCATGCCTCAAAACCGCAAAATGTCTGAGAAACCAAGTTCTGTAGTCACTCTACTAGGCTGTAGGACTGGCCTGATCAGTGGAGCCAGAACATGAACTGACATGGTAAAGAGTGCCACATGTTAGTCTGTGGAGCCAGTTTAACTTCTTTAAAAAGAGGTCTTTTCTTCCCTAAAAATGCAGGGACTTCTGGGGGAAAGCCATATAAGCTTACTCACATTAGAATAATTCAGAGAAGTATAGCTTCTCCCTATAACAAATACTGACATATTTTGTAAAAACATGTATTTTATATTTGTGTGTCTGAATACAATTTCACAATCCAAAAGTTACAATTCAACAAAAACCCACACTGGCATTCTTTCCAATAGTACCTCTGAATCATAAATATATAATTTAAATATGATATTCCTGGTGTAAGTGCATTTTGTTTCTGTTTTATGGTAAAATAAAGACTTGCTTTATTAGTGTAAATGACTAAGTTCTTTGAATTGCTTCATCAGTAAGATTAATTTATTTTCTTTTAATTAGGTCCCTGTGGCTAATATTGGCTAATACTATTAGCATGTCCTGCACTGAAAGTGGAGCTTAGAGACTTCATACAGACTTCAGTCACATTTACATGCCCACAGCAATGGCATCAAACTGAGTTGTAGACAAGCCATAATTAATGGTATTGAATTATTAACGTCCAAATTCTTTTTGAAATAAGATGAATGTCAGTCCTTTTTAATGATACTGTGATGTGGACAAATGTCACTGAATTTAATAGAGGTAGCTGGTGCCTAAGGACACTTACCTTCTCATTAGCCCTGTTGAGGTCTAAGATCAGGGCATCAACATTCTCCTGCAAGACTACACAAAGCTCAGACCAAGAGAATCTATCCAGGATGCCTTCTGGTTGTTTTATAAGCACACAGCCTGCTACCAAATGCTGGTATAAGCTATGAAGAAAGGTTAGTTTCTCCTGAAACAAAAAGGAAAAAAAAAACCTGTTTTATCTGAACAGTGTTCGAATTGTAAGAGATGCATCATATGTGTAGTAAAATGAGCTGTATGCAGATGAAAAAAGCCCACAAGGCCCTTTCCCAAACCTTTTTCAAAACTCCTCAATTCCTTGCTAATATTTACAGTCATGCATACTGAAGTGAGAGTAGGAAAACAGTTTTTACAAAATCTGCCTAATTAGGCATAGTATATAAATAGAGTATATAAACAAATCTCAGCCCTGCAGTGGCCACAACTGTGACCTGACACAGATAAAAATTTCCATGCTATTAGTAGATGCTATTCATTCATTCATTCATTCATGCTAACACTTTCAGTTACATTCAAACTATACCCACTTTCAACATCTGCACAGCACAGAGAAAATTGTCTGATTGGCTTGGCAGCACAACACACCATTTATACAACAATCACTCTAAAGTCTTTTTAAAATTGTTTTTGTATGGCTTATGTACGAGACTAATTTGCCAGACAAAACAGGCTTATAGCTTCACCAGCTAAATTCCACAAGCTATGCCTCATTCATTTACAGTGATTTCAGTCAGTAGTATAATAAATTGATGCAAGTTATAAATAAACTTCAGCAACAATACCATGCAATAGAAATTCCAGCCTTCTTGCTTCTACTGCGTACAACTTAGCAACTGTGATTAAGACAACAACAGAAAGCTGTACCTCAAAAGTCAAAAGAACAAAGTCTGCAAACCATTGTAAAGGTTCCTGTTGTTTTTCAGGGGCCTTGGATGAGGTTTAATATTAAGAAATTGAGGATGACAGAGAGGGTAAACTAGGGGTTTTCTGAGCCTTATACATTACACTTAGGTGCATTTTCCCACAATTATATCATGATATTTTTGGTGATTAAAAAGAAATTGGAGTTTAGTTTTGCTAAACTTTGTTTCTAAGAGAACTCCAGAGCCCCCAAGGAAAATCCAGTGCCACCATCATTACATTTTTGCTTGAGCTGTGATGAACTGAGGATGATAATTATTCATTTGGCATGAAAAAGGGGATTCCAAGACCCCAAATCAATTCACACATGCTGAATGCAACCACAGTGTTGTAGACATGCTGACTTTACAATATAGCCAGGGTTCTAGTTTCCTTCATTTTAATCATTATCTGATGTGTGTAACAATTCCAGCTGCTTCATGTGGACCATATTTAAATACCAGACTGTAAAAGAGGTGGAAAGAATGTTTCCTTTTTACTCAGTTGGCATCCGTGTCCAAATTTGTGGAAGTAATGAGCTCAATATGCACAACAACTACGATAAACTGTATCATTGCCATTGCTATTAGAGAACTGCTTTACCGGGAGGAAAACACAACAAATTAACATCTGTGAATACATATAAGGAGAGAGTTCTGAACAGTCCTAAAATAAGACAGTGTGAACCCACTCCCACATGTGGCACAGCACAATGACCTAACAGGTAACAGATAAGAACCTCTAGGTTTTGTGGCATGCACACCAAACTACCTCAATTCCACATTTGCTATCTACCAATTGCCATGTGAATCAGTAATTAACACATGACAATGATACTATTTTATGTTACAATTGTAAAACATTTCTGGTAATTTTCAGTTTGAAAGAAAGAAGTAATTGTTTGGCAGAAGTAGCTCTTTAAATAAACTCATTTTTCAAAAATTCTAAATACTGGAATGGTTTAGCTATTAGTTCTGATAAGGAAGAAAGAAGAACCAATACGTCCTGAGATCCCGCAGATATTAAACACATATTTCAAAATACGTATCTTAAAATCATATTTTAGGGATAAATCTGTTAAGACTAAGAGTAACCGCCTGATGCATGTAAATGTATAAAGCTGAGATTAAATAAAGACTCTTTGACAGTCATCTTGTCTCCAGTAATACCTCCATATCCTTCTGGTAAGCCCTGGTAAGCTTCTGGATTTCATTTTCAGATTCTGTGGCATGCACTTTCTCCTTCTCCCAGCAATGCTGTACATCCTGTAGCTCCATTTTTAAAGTTTCTATTAAAGTCTCTCTGTCTGCACACTTAGTGTGCAGATGATTTAACTCTTTAGTGGCATCAGCTGCAGTACCCTGAGCTTCCTGTAAAACAGAGGCACAGAAGAGAAAGGCTGGTGAGAATTTTACTCTATAAAATATTACCTCACTCCAGCGCTCAGCATCTAAGGAAGTAAACAGCCATACACTCACATGTCTTCACAAGACTCCGGGCTAAGTCAGCTGTATCTTTCAATAAAAGAATTTTCAAACTGACAATAGGCCTTCTCCACAGCTTGTAACTAGACAGCACCAGAAATCCATCTCTGACTGGTAAAAACTCTGTGGTACAGTGACCTTCAGGATCCCCTTTACCCCCACAAATGAGATGCTGAAAGCAGGGACACAAGTTATCCTCTGCAGAGTGCAAAGCTCTCAGAACTAGTGAAAAGATACACTCTTTTCTTAAATAAATCTCTGACCCATTACAGCTGAGTTGGAAGGCAACACAGCTGTTGTTGCCCACAGTATTCTTTATCTGCATGACGAAAAAAATGGAGGAGTTTCTTCGGAGGCTTTACCATGGGAACCAACTAAAAACCAGAAATGCTCATAAATACCAACATTATGTCACCACCATCAAATCTCAACAACTAAACAAAAAACTGAATACACTACCCATTTTCAGCCAAAATATTGCTGAGATGGAGTGGACAGATACATATGCTTTGTTTTCCTACAAGCACTGGATTTCCAGCAGTGCTAAAGTTTGCAAAAGGTCAAACTGAAAGCATTGTTTATTTTTCATAAAATCATAGCTTCTTATATAGAAAATATAATAGAAAAGATATTCCCAAATTTATCAATGACAATTTTGGTTCTTCTTCATGTAAACATCAAAGTATTAAAACAATGCTTCTCTAGCACAACTGTTTTCAGACTGGATCTAGCATCTATAGCTCAGCTGTACAATTTTATTACCTAAAATTTAAAGTGGTTGAAAACTGGTGCATTGCATAAACCCCAGCAACATCTCTGTGTAGCAAGGTCAGCTTTTGCATGAAGAATACAAGTGCCTCTTGCAATGGGTTGCAGAATTTTTAGGTGTCTTACAAAGGTATTGCATCAAAAACAGAAGTCTTAGGTCTTCTGAACATAAACTACTAATAAATGTTCAGATCAGATGAAAAGACATCATGTGCAAGTATCCATTAATATGAAGACTCAATGACTGTTGCAGAAAAGCACTGCATAAAAACGTTGAGCAGCATATCCCCAGCAAAAGGATCTGAAAAACACTGGGAGCAGAGACATTCTATTTTGGCAGTAATACAACCCACTGCTGGTTGGGAGATTAAGTTTAAACATGACCTCAGGACTTCCTCAGTCCCTTGGCTATTGATGTAACCAAAAAGGACATTACGAAAGTGATGTCAGTCAAAAAAAAGAGAGACAAAAAAAATTCTTGTTCAGAGAGTAAAGAAAACAGTTCTCAAGTGTTTTTATCAGTTCTCGGGTAGATTTTGTTCTAAAAACCTTTAGGCTGCACATCATAAAGCTGTTAAACACAACCTGATGCTTCACACATGCACTAACCTTTCTGATAAACACAAGCAATGAAAAAAATTAACAGAAAAGTTTTATTAAAAGTATACTTTCATATGAACAGAGGTAACTAAACTCTCCTATTCTTGAGAAAAAGCAGTTAAAATTACTGATGCTGATCTCAATATGAAACAGTATTTTGCAAATTGATAAATCTATTGCAAATTATTTCAGAAGTGCTATCACTGGAATGATCGGTTACATAGTCTGCAGTTACAGAATAAAGCAGCATGGCTTCACACAAACCTGCAAGGTAAACTCATCTGCTCAACAGAATACAATCATACAGATACTTATTCTGATAAGGGAAAAGAGATAACTCAAATCCCGAAAGACACTTTTTTGCATAACTTTCAAATTTTATGTTGAATTCATGAAACCATACCTTAAGGTCTTGTCTTAAAGCACACATTTCCTCCTTGGATATCTCCAGTTCTTTTGTCATCTTTTCACATGAAGCCTTTGTTTTCTCAAACTGTGAAAAACATGGAGGTCAATCAGGCTTTTACAGAACAGCTGCATGACCATTTCAATATAAAGGAAAAATTTTGTATAGAAAAGTGAAAAGACAAAATTTATTTGAATTCCTTTGACAGTATTTGTACTCTACACAATCTAGATAATGTGCCATTACAAAAACACTAAATAACTCTTCTATAATGATTTAAGATAAAAGAGTAGTGGCAGAATCCCAAACAGAGTCCACTATTAACGATCCTATTAACTCTCAAAATATCCGCAAAAAACATGGACACTGAAATGCCCTTGAAAATGTAATAAATTCAGATTATGATCTGGGGAGTGGTTTGAGAAACCAAGTTTTCAAGTCTATTGCCATGTGCAGAAATTGTGCAGCTACAAGCATGGTCTCTTTACTGAGCACTGCATAGTACTCACAGACTGTAAAAGGCACCAGGCATGGTGACTACTGAACTGTTTGTATAGTTACAGGCAACCACCTTAGAGGTAGCTCATGACCATAATGTGTACTAGTGTCACTTTCTGCTTTGAAAAAATATAACAACATATCATAATAATTTGTATCTTTGGTTCCAGACGATGAGGTTAATAATACCAATGTTGGAAAGAAAGCATTGAATAGAAACGTATTCTAGTACAGGTTACTGCCAGCACCTGAGATTTAAGAAGCAACTCCAAAGTAAAATGCCCCATTCACAAAATTTACAAGTTAATTAATTAAATTTTCCAAATTACTTTGCAAGTTGCATTTTTGCTCAATCTCACGAGACCAAGCAGAATCCTTAGAAATAATTGCAGTAAATTACAAAATGCCACTGGTATATTTCCAGTCTTTTTGTTGGTTCAGTAGTCTTTTCCCTTTCCCCAAACATATTCTAGTACCTGCACTATAAAGAAAGTTAAAAGATAGTTATCTAAAAAAACCAAAACACTTATACACCTTTCAGTCACACAAATGAACTAGGTTATTTAATGTAAGGTTTAACACAATAAATTAAAGATGATACATGACCAGTTTACCAGTATATTTCACGTATACTTACAGGTGTACATATATATTATTAAATTCATCAATATGTGGGGTCTTGTTGAAAATCTCTCCATGAAAACAACTGGTAATAATTGCTCAAAACTAAACCCTTATTGCTGTGTATTAAAACATCCTGTTCTTATTGCACAGTGCCCTTCATAGTCCCCTTGTGCATTATTGTATTATTAAAAAGTTTTATTATTAAACATATCTAACATATAAAAAGCCAAAAGCAGCATTCTCTGTGGGGGCAGGGGTAATCAAGAAGGACAGAGCACTGCCCTTTCTGTGCACCTTGAAGGTGCTCAGTGATCTCTGGCTCCATATGACAACTTCAGGGTCAGTCACATGCAGTCCTACTGGGAAGTCTTGTGGCAGGTCATCTGTTGGTCCTGCTCTGCTTGCGATTTATTTTCCTTGACAGTTCATTCTTCTTTCTGTCAGAACACTCTCTTTGCTTTCTTAGAAGCCACCCCCTTGGTCTCCCCACTGCTGTCTCTGGCACAGTTTCACAACAAAGCACATCACTAAGCCAAAGCCTGCTGAGTCGACTTTTCAACTGTGCTGCCTATCACGTGATGTTCCTCCTCCCAAATAACAATTCGCTGTGGGTAATATGTTCCTAGTTACTCTTCAGCTTCCAGACTTGTGTCTCAGAAGAGTTTCATAATGACTATACACATCAGTTCTCTTATCTCACTGGGAGAGACTTAACTGTGCTTACTGTTTAAAAAGTATAATTGTTTCCATGGTCACTTGTTTTTGTGCCCATTGAACAAACTCAAAGGTCTTGGGGGAGACTGTTCTTTTCCCGACAAAAGGGGCAAAGCTGATATACATTTTTCTTTTTTTTTCCTTTTTTAAAAATGTTGTGAGTGACTAGATAGACTATGCGATTTTCTAAACAGAAGACAGAACGTAGAAATTATATATATGTGGTACCGGGCATTTTAACAATCTTATCACATCTTGCTTTTCTGTATTTGCCAGTTTTATTCAACCTAATTACAAGTTTGTACAAAGAGCTTTAATGGTGCCGTTAACTTCTCTCTACAGCCTTTAAAGTCACAAATTCATAAAGCATTTACATGTGAGAAGAGTAATTTAATCACATTAGCAAGACAAACAATAAAATAAATGCAAGAATGCCTTCTCAGTCAGTGAAATAAAAGGACAGTAGGACCACATGGAAACATCTGACTTTTTTCAAGGGTAAGATTTCAAACATAGAAATATTTCCATCATTGTCATAGATAACTTAGAGAAAGTATTGAAACAGTCCTATTTTAACTGAAAGGACTGCAAAACAGCACCAAATTAGATTCCATCAAAACCACACTCTTTAGAAAATTATACTGCTTTTTAAAAGTACAGGGACATGACCATTTACATAACAGACAGCAATGACTGTTGAGGCTCAAGCAATATGTATTTTGGAATACTGTGGTATACGCTGCCACACTCCTAAATCATCTTTTACCTAAAATCCTAGATATGAATGGCTTGTTATTCTAAATGTTTATTGAAAATAAACCCAAAAGATTTAACAAGAAAACAAACCCAAATTAAGCTAGAAATAAAAAAACCTCTTTGCCCTGTCCACACAATTGTAAGTGAAACTTCACTGTAGGGCGACCTTAGCGAAAGAGCAGTGACAGAGATTATTTCTTTGGGTATACTTGAAGCTGTCAACTCAACATTCACACTCTTCTGCCCTTTTTTACAAGCAAAGCGTATGTACTGCTGCAGGCCAAATGCAATACATATAGAGCCAAACATTGCAAGTGTTACCTCATTAGATGTATCTTCCAGCTTCTTCTGGTAAGCTGTCAAGGTACACCTCAAAGTCTCAATGACAGAGCAGCTCAGAGGTTTATCTTTGTCCTTACAAGTGCCTGAAGAAAAACACAGAATGAAAATTAAGCCTTAAGGCCACAGCAAGAAAACTACTCACCCTGGATGAGAGGTATTAAAATTAGTTAGGGCTTCAGTGACAATACAAAACACTAAACAGCAGCCTCGTTTGCCACAAGAGATGCAGCTGAATAGCCACACTTTTGCTGTAAATACAGCTGAAAGACACTTGTGTAAAAGCTTTAAATCAAGATACAGAACTGTAAATTCTGGATTACATTTCTACCTAATGTATCTGGTATGCAGTCTCACATGTAATTTCCACTGTGGTCAAGCCTGTGTCGTTCAGCCAGACAAGCCAACTTTCAAACCACACAATTACACACTTTGAAAAACATGTTGCCTGAAAGTATGTTACACTCCTCCTGACATTATTTTGCTGTTGTGACTAAGCATGCATATTATAATGCAGTAATTCATTTACTTAAAGCTTTACTGAGCCGAAGATCACATGATTATGTTATGCTTGGAGAGGACTTAAAAACGTTTTAAATTATCTTGAATTTCATTCCAAAGGAAATAATAAAAAAAACTATTATCTGTCTGCAGAGTCCTACATAACATTTCAATTATAAATCTGATATACCCATTATATACACACTACACTGACTTACTAAACCTTTAGACTGAGACTTCTGATCTACTTGCCTTAATTAGGGACATATGAACAAGTCTGAGCATTCCAAAGCCCATAGTACAATGTGCTAAGAAAGCAAAACAACACTGTATTGATCAAGAGGTCACAAGAGGTCAGATGATATTCAGTTTCCAAGAACAAACTATTCTATTTTTTTTCTGGTGTTACACCACAATACCAGGTTATTGACAGATCATTCTTCTCAATGTTGTTAATATTAGCATGCAGCATTTATAAACTCATTTTGGAACAAATTATAGTATCAACTTTTCCATGCAGCTTAACATGTTCTGTAAGCAAAACTAACTTTATCAATGCTAATAGAAGACTTATTTTGCAAAAAGTAAAAAAATCTGTGGTATTTGAAATCCAGAGAGGACAAACAATCATAACTCCCAGGAGAACTAACAATGATACAGGTGTTTATCATCAGTGTCACTAAGCAATTTACCTAGAGTGGCTCATAAGTCAAATCAAATACAAAATTCTAAGCCTTTTCTTTGGTTCTTCGTAAAACTTTGTCAGCTGGAGGAGGTACACTGACACACTTGTAGGTTGGAGTTTTTTCCAGAATTCTGTGACTAGTGTTACACAATAAGCATGATATTCTACTCAGAGCATTGTATAAAAATGATGGGATTCCTTCTGTAGGCTGTATGTAAAGCACAGGTGAGTAAGTTCTGCCAACAGCTGTTCTAAAATTTTTTTCAATGAGTTAGCCTCTTCTCTCCCAACATTTTAATAATACCAGAAAGTACAGAGTGCTATTCAGGTGGGACATTAACTTTTCCCTCTGACTTGCCAACCAACTGTTACTGTCAAAGACGCCTAGTCAAGGCAACACAGATTTGCAAGACTGCTTTCACCAACAGAAGCAAGATTTGCTTTACAGCACGCCAGTGAATTTCAAAAGAACACACATCCCAGTGACAGACAGGCTCTGTCCTATCAGCCATTCCAGTGGACATCTATTTACCATAGTTTCTAAAGGTCTACTGTCTGCAAAAAGCAAAATCTTCTTAACAAGACTCCAGAGCACTCTGAGTCCTAGAGATGTCCCAAATAGCAATGTTACATTTAGAATCAACCTTAGAAGAATTCATAAAATCTGACCTTTTTTGAGAAGTTTAGATTTCACACTGAAGAAAGAGACAAAGGACACCTTACCATCATTTTTTAGCACTTAACCACAGCTACAGTTACGCGCAGGGCTCTAGTCTGGTCTTCTTAATTACAGTATCAACTTCCTGCTCCTACCCACTGTAGGAACATTTTGAAGTGATCTTGTTCCACAGAAAAAACAAACTACTATTCTTCCACACTTGTAGCTCTAGGGAAGTGGTAACTCACAATTCTCATTCAGTGTAAAATAATACCCACTAAGTCAATCCATGGGCGATCTTCCATCCCATCATTTTTATCACACTGCCAAAATAATGTATCTTCATCTCTTAAGTCCCAACCTGCAATGCTGTCACTGAAACACTAATTTACATCATGTTTGCCCAAACTAGACTTTTCCCAGTAAACTTGCCATGGTGTCATCCCTTGCCATTGCTGTAGCCCTATTTCTAGGCAGCCCGGTCTGCCAACAGAAATACCATACTCAACCTTTCTGCACCAGATGAAAACAAGCCTATGGCTTTGACACTGGCCAAATGCTGTCTGTCTTCATAAAACATAATCCAAACAGCACTCTATTGCTCGAGAGGCACTATGCCACCATTAAGAGAGGGAAAAAAAACCCAGTATTTGAAGCATATACCCAATGTCACCTAAGAGTTTGAGGGAAAAATTTTCAGAAAATGCCAAGTTCAACAGGACTCTAATAGGAAGTATACAAGTGAGTAAACTCTTAAACCTGCTGCTGCAGACTTTCTGCTAGCAGTTCTAGGACAGTTAATTTTCCTCATAGCAGCTCATATGATGCTGAGTATTGGATTTTTGACCAAAACATTACTGGTCACCTGCATTAAGTGGTGATGTTAACTCAAAGCAGGTAATACACTCAGAACTTCATACTCTTTTTTTTTTTTTCCAGATTATTCCAACCACAATTATTTTTAACTTGAAAGGAAGACAAACTTGCCTGAGAACAAACCCTGCTGCTTCATAACTGTGAAAAATCACAAACCAAACAAAGTGATATAATGCAGACTGCCCAATAAGAGTAACAATGCTGTGGAAAATTTATAAAGGTCACTAAAAAGGAGAAGACATGCATTTGGGATGTTATTTTGGCATGTATAAAGAAAAAAATAGCTTTCTAAAATTCTTTGATTTTTAATCTCAAAAAATATAAAGTCTTATCTCCACTTACCTGTATATCCAAATAATGACAGCCCAATCAGCACTTAATTTAAGGGGCTGAATCTTTAATATTGACAGATTTTTAAGTGGATTTCTCAACCACCTGCGTTGAAAATTGAAAACAAAACCAAGAAAGACTGCCTGGTCAGCTATGGCTCATGTAACCCCTCATCTGCTAATTAGACTGCAAAGATTTATTTAAGATTTTTACTTCTATCGGAACCTCGGCACTCCCATTTCAAATAGAAATACAATAAATACTTTTTTTACATTTGAAGAAATACTGTTACATAACAAATTCATAGGTACACCAGAGTAATAATATAATAATGCAATCACATTAAAAATTAAGTTTTGCACTTAGAAGCACAGTAAATTTGTAGAACAAATGTCTTAGCCAATGTCTATTATAATATTAGCTGTAAAGACTCAATCCACAGCAGAGCTTCATTTTATTATCTGCTTCAATTGAGCCTCTGCAGAGATGCTAAAGCTTAAAAAAAGAGATCGCTTTAAAACAAGATTTTTCGAAGTTTACCACAAACAAAGCAAATTAATACTGAAGTTACTGTTACTGAATCCCTAATATTACAAAAGCAGGTCAAAGCTGTTCTCTGCAAGGTTTACCATCAGGGAGAACGGAAAACCTACGCAAAAGACAATTATTGTTTTGGAAACTGCACTTTGGCAGCAGCATCCAGCTCCCTGCAGAATTCCTTAAGTCCCTCTGGGCACGTGGAACTTTGCAAGACTGTGGAAAACATACAGTCTGAAAGAGCTTTTCAGACTGATGTATCTACAGTAAACTTACAGGTACTACCCATGGGAATTACATTTATAATTACAGAATAAAACTGATACCAGTTCCCAAATAAAAGCAAAAAAAAAATATCATATAGCCTGTGTGAGAAAATCAATGCATCACAGATTCAAGGCTAGACTCCTAACGACAACAGGAATCTCAAAAAGTTGTTCCTTTATTGAATTTCAAAAATACTGGGCCCTACAAAAAAAACCAAATCAAAACACATCTTTTTATGAACATACAAAACATGCATCTTCATTTAAAGGTGTTATATGACCCATTTATGCTATTTATTATTTATTGCTAAAAACTGACAAAACATATCATGATTTACATAAAATAAACCAATTTACTCTTTAAGCCACATTTTGTCTGTTTTCTTCCACTTTACTTTCACTAAGTTGAAAGCATTTTGTGTTTACTACGTGATTTTTCTAACAGGAATCACATGGAGATATCTTTTATACATAGTTTTAAACGAACATTTTAGAAAGTGTACTACTTTCACTTGACAAACATTACTAGCTTTGATGTTAAAGCTCAGCTTATGTTAGACACTATTCCAAACATCTAAGCAGGCAGCAGTTTAAGTTTGATACAACAATTATATATAAAGCTAGTTTGCAGAGTGACAGCCACTGACTTACAATTAATTTTAACGAAAACAGAGAAATATTTGTCCTGCATTAGATCAAATGAATGCAACATAGTACTGGTCCATAACCAACAGTAAAAAGTATTGTGTTATATCATGTGTCCTACACAACCTTTTTGAATATATGACCTTTAAGTTGCTGAAGGTTGCCTCAGAATTTGGCTCAGTTCAGGCAAAACATCTGTTCCCTTTGCAGGTATACTGTAAGGACTTTTTTCTCAGTTGGATTTAGAGCACAGCAAGTGAGCCCTTTTCTGACCGATCATATACACCCCAGCATTTGTAAATCAAGCTCTGGGCTGACAACAGCAGGTCCACATTCCGTCACCCTTTCTCAGCTAGCAAGGCCATTTGACTGCTGTGAGAACTGCTCTTATCATGTCATCAAATCAAAGCATGTTGAGAAGAGGGAATGCAAGAGGCATCTGCAGAATTCCCACAATGTAGTGACTTTGGAACATTGACAGATGCATCTGTCATTTTATACCTTCAACTAACCTGCTGTCCGCTGGCCTGACATAGCAAAGCTGTCCAAGAGTAACTCCAGCTCTCTCATGTTGTTTTCATACGTCTCTGTTAGAAAGACCTGGTGTTTCTTGGCCTTTATTTGACAGGAGATACAGACAAGACGCGGGGGGGGGAGGAAGAAACACATTAAAATAGTAAACAGAAAAAGTACACATCACAATGGTATATTCGTTCCCTTTTAACTTAAATTCCTGCTACACTTCTTATTATTCCTTTTCTTGAGCCAAAAGACCTAAGAAATAAGTAACACAGAACTCTAAAACACTTAAAAGTAAAACTAAAGGTTTCAGGTACTCAAAAGAAAAAGAAAAGATCATTGTACAAAAACGCAGTCATAATCATCTTCTGGTTTAAAAATATCTTAATCAACATTAACTGCTGCCCATTTGTGCAAGCAATGAAATCTCCTGTTACACCCTACAAGGGCATCCAGAAAGACACCAAACTACTGGCAGACAGGCTAGAAATCCATGATTTGGCACTCAGTCAAATCCCACACCTATTCTCATTGTAAATCTGCCTACTTCAATTGTTAATATTTTCCATGCTAGATAGTGATTTCTTCAATACCAAAACCTCTTCCTTATGCATGGAATATAAAACAGCAGAGTTCTTCAGCTCCTACCCCTGCATTTTCTTATAGAAAGCTGTCCACTACGTGCAGTCTATTGTTCCAATCAAGACACTGGATTTATTTGGAGGGCAGAAAGGTACTACGACAGGTTTATTTTTTAATCACTACAATAGAAAGACCATTCCTTCGAATTATATCTGATAGTATAAATTGCAATTCTCAAGGATATGCATCCGTAATTCCAGACAAGCCCAAGGTCCTTTTGGGTATATGTAGTTTTGACTTCTCAAAGAAATGTACGGTTTTAGCTGCTGACTGACAAAAAGTAATACATCTCAGCACTAGAAAACAAAGCCCAAAATCAGCAACAGCAAACAAAAAATAACCACCTCTTCCCCGCCCCAAATTCAAGAGGAAACTAGCTTTAAATAACTTCATGGTTTTCTTCTGACAAAGGTTATACTAGAAGATATCTCATTACTTTTAATTGCTCAAGTTATTTACGTTCTAAATTCTGTCACCTATTGGAGTAATTTCCATTTCTGCTTGGGAATGGAAGGTTAATCTTTTTTTATTGAGCAAAATCCTACTGTTTTCTAACACATCTATAAACTATTGCTTTAGCTGTGCTTCACTGCATGTCTAAGGATCCAGGCAATTTCTCAAGTGTGGGAAACATCCTCCCCAGGAAAACTGTTACATATTGGTAGCATATAACTGTCAGGATGAAAAACCAAGAAACGCATTTAATTCTCTGCAGTGTTCTTCACTATTCAGTTTAAATATTTTATAAATTTGCTTTACTCTTTCAATTTTAATTATATGTACTGTATATCAACTAATATATTATTCATATGTGTATTTCAATGTTAGGTCCCCTGTAGCATTTACACGCCTTTCCTTGTGTGCGAGTTTGTACTACACTTCATGAAGAATTTCCAAACCACTTCTATATATTGAAAAATAACTAAGATTTAATTCTTACTCAAGAAAATTATCTATATAAATAGAGCTTGTAAATGCTGAGATCCAGTAAAAATATTTCATGGGATGCAAGCACATTAAAATAATTTACTCTCATGTACTGACATCATCTCAAAGACCTCACATATAACAAATCAGAAATTATAACAATATGATAACATCATAATAAAATAAATACTCTTACATAAACCACTCCAACACTGAGCAGGTCAGACTAAATCTTCCCAGAAAAACTTTTTCCCATGGAAAAGTCAAATGTGGGAATTTTTTTTCAATCTCCTCATCCAATTTTTTCATTTTGTTTAGTTAATTTACTGTAATTTAGTCAGTGTATTCCAATCTATTCAGCCTACACCACTTCTCTGTGCTTTATTTGTCAATTGCATCTATACTCCCTAAGCCAATTTCAGTCTCTATTTCAGCAGCAATAAAAATCAAAAGGAAATTCCTTAGACTAACCAGTTTCTCTACACTTGAGCTGCCAAGTATTCAGTATCTTTCCTTTCTAACTTCCCTTTTCAATCACTGTCCCCACTATCAGAAACTGAAGAAAAAATGCTGTAAATTACAGTGCTGAAAATCCAGACACAGGTTAACAGTTCAAAATGGTCTAATATTTATCTAATTTCTTATGTCTCACTGACAGCTGTATAATAAGAATGTATAAAGCCATAATATCATGGAACAATTCAAGCTGACAGGATCTGTGGAGGTCATCTGGTCCCACTCCTCACTCAGAAGAGGGCATGATCGAAGTTTGCTCTGAGTCTTGTCCAGTCAAGTATTGAGTATTCTCAAATATGGTATTTCAACAATCCCTCCAGGCAACCTGCTCCAATATCTCACAATTCTCACCATGAAGGGTTTTTTTTACCCCTTACAGGTAATTACTATTTCCCTTTCTGTTTTCTTGCATACTTCCACTGCACAGACCTAGCAACACTTTCTCCATAAGCACCCATTAGACAGCTCACAGCAGTAGCTATAAGCCACTTAGTTTTCTTTCCTTCAGTCTGCACAAACACAGGGAGTATGCACAACACTTTACTTCAAAAAGGAAAATGGAGTCCATTAGTATAGAAGTCAAACATAATCAATTCCAGCTGTCAGATTCATCTATTCCAGGAGATGTGATTACATCCTTCTCAACAAGTCTATCTGTCATCGTGTTTATGTTAGGGAATGCCATTCCTGTAAAAGCAATGGAAAGGTACAGGTGTGTTTCCTAGATTACTTCAAAAGGAAACTCAGGTGACAAATTGTTAAAGCCTTTACTTAAAGACAGTTTGCCTCACGGGCCCCATTAGTAGAAACAGGTGGAAGAGGAGTTGTGAAGTCTTCTGCTGACTGTGCTTGACTTCCTGCACATCGGGATGGACCATTCTTGACCTTGGAAGTGATCCTTGAAAATAATGTTGAAAATCAAAGACAGGAGGTTTGTTTCAATACACAGAGCTCCTGACTAAATTCAAATATTCACAGGAAGCATAAAAAAGGAGGATCAGACAGAGTGACCTGGGAAAATACAGAGACGTTGTTAAGGACTAAAAGGGTATGTTTTGGGATGCCAAAATCCACCTAAATCGAATCTGGCAAGGGATGTGAAGAGCAACAGGAAAACTTCCAGAAGTACATCACAAGCAAAAGGAAAACTAGGCAAAATGTGGGACCAGCGCTGCGTGAGGCAGTGATCTGGTGACCAGGACACAGAAGAAGCTTTCTCAATGCCTTTTTCACCTCAGTCTTTCCTCGAAGAACTTGTCTTTGGGGAATCCCAGGTCCCTGAGATCAGTGGTAAAATCTTCTTATGAAGTTTCCATGTATGCCTGAGAATTTAAAATTCTCAAAATATACTAGGGGTATTTCCTATACTCCCAAAGACAATTCCCTCCTTCACAAAATATTCCAAGTTTCAGGCTAGAAACCAAACCATAAGGGAGAAAAATAATGCTTTCTGAACCCAGAATGTATGCTGAATTTTAGCATATACAATGCTTCCCTGCTTCATATCCTTAGAAAGGCTTCTATTATCACAAAACTTCCCTTGAGGACAAAAGACTTTTGGTAGAAAATGTGCTTGGCAACATATTTATTTAACCATCAATTTTAAAACAATAGCACTTGTAAAGCAAATAAATAGAAGCCAATCATTTTTAATTAAAAGTACTGTAGGCTCCAATCAGATCAAAATCTTTTTTCCAAATACTTTGTATCCTTACCTGCAAGGATAATCAGAACTCTTAGGAAAACCTACTACTTATAAAATTATTTCACTCACTGTCAGAATTTTGCTAATCTTCCAGAAGGGTATTTATATTTATCTGGACAGTTTCCTAGTACCTTGGTTGTAGACGTATTTTCCTTAACTATCAATATTCGATTTTCCTATCATTTCAACACCTGTTCCATGACAGAAATGACGTGCCATTGATTTTTCATCATTTTCCACAAGCCACTGCTGACTAAAATAAATGCGAACTCTATGTACATTTCCAGAACAGCCCACATGACCTGATGCTGCAAATGTGCATCTGTATCTCAAGTTCAATAGTATCTCCAAAGTAAATATGGGAGCAGGAATTTGAGGCATTAACTTAACAAAACCTCGGCAGTAGTCTGCATGGAAGAAGTGGGTTTTACTCAAGTGATGTTCTAAAGCAGAATAGTGGCACAAATTTTAAGCAACCAAGCATAAATTTTAGCGTGAAAAAACAAAACCCTCACTGACAACCTCCTTCCTTGGGCTACTATTTATTTTTGCTCAAGTTATCTAACTATTGAATACTTAATAGTGTTTCTTTAGTTTCTGAAGAATATTCCAAATTCTATAGAGGGGACTTGAAAAAGTGTCTGCCCATGTGTAAATTAAATACAATCTCTCAAGAAATTCAGTATCTCAGTCTTAATCACCTGAAACAAAATTAATCAAAATGCTCAAGTCTTACTTGAACTATTCTTGTCCCCTAAAAAGAGATTTGCAACAACCTTTCAGCGGAAGAGAATGTTATGAAGTATCTCTTCGGGGTTTAGGGGTTTGGGCTTTTTTCCCAGTCAGAGAAAATTTTTTGAGAACTGCAACTTTAAAAGCATTTTTAGATGCCTGTCCTCCAACACTGGCACATCACAGCTTGAGTGACCTCTGCATTTCCAGAATAAATTACAAAATAAATCACAAAGTTGGTTTCTTTGCAGAAGATCATTTAACCATATGTTTTAGACTGACTGGTCTTACTTAAATGAGGATGGTAACAAAAGCTACATCTGGGTAGGAACACCCCACCCCTGCATCAAGGCAAACAATAATCAAGGTAACACCACATTTAATAAACATTAGCACAAAATTAATGAAGATTGTGTATCAGGGTTTTTAAAAAATTGAATGAAAAAGCTCTGTCCACGATAAATTGTCTGGACGACATTTACATCTTTGTCATCGACTACCAGTTCCTACTTGATAGAATTTGTAGAACAGAATGATAATCTTCAGGGTGATTCATTGTCTGTTCACTCAACACTTAAGACTCTTATGTTAAGAGCAATGGTCAATGCTTATGTCCAGGAATTAGACCCTCAAACACTTCTGTTCTGACGTTCATAGGTCTTTTACAGACCGCCAAGATGTAAACAGTGCATGACTGCAGTCATGGCAGTAGGATGAAGATTTATGTGTCACAGCAACCTATTACAGCATTCACAAATTATGCTCATTCGAATAGAATCTATGTAAAGGGGAGGAAATGAGTACATGGTTCTTCCAAATTAAAAGAATTTGTACTAAAATACAGTATTTTAATAACTTCACTGCCCTAATATGCATTCTGGTGAACTGGCAAGTTCCCCCAGTTTCAATATGCATTTCTCATAAAATAAAGATTTTACATCTCGTGCTTATCTGGTACTAAGATCATCCACTGCTAGGTGTCAGAAATGTAAATACACTGAATAACTTTAGTCTATTAAAGACACCTCTTATTCTTTCCATGGGGCATGAATACAGCTGGGGCTGTTTCAGTTTCAAAAAGACCTGAATCACAACAGTCATTCGTCCAAATTCCTGTTCTTGAAGTTACAAAATTCTAAAAAACTTAGCTGGAAATAATGACAAGCTTGAGACCAATTTTCTCAGAAAAATATAATGGAAATCTTGAAAGGCTGCTCATGCTGAACATTCATAAGTGTTTTGTTTGGTATCAACAGACTCTATCACATTTGATCCACGCAAATTTCTGGCAAGCTTCTGCCACATGCTGCTATTTAAAATTACAAGCAGCATAACTACTCTACTATATGTTTAACTGATCCGTTAAGAAAAAAAATGTTCTTTTTCATATAAAGTTTCAAAGGAATGTATTTTGGCCTTATCCCCCAAATATTTTACAAACAAAACCATTAACTTGTATTGTAACAGAACCAAGAGAAATTAAATTAAGATTGTCAGACTGAAGTGGAAAGGACATATTCAACATGTCTAACAATAGTATAAAGTATGACAAAATAATTAATAGATCAAGAAAGCAGGAGGGGGAAATGAAGATAAAAAAACACTGACATTTTCACACAATTCTAGTATGGGTACACAGAAGCCTAGTAACAGTATATTGAATGTTACCTATACTTAGATTCTGCTATAGTCTTTGGCTTTTTCATTTTTGGAAGAAAAACAGCAAAAGAGCTGTTCTATAAAGTATGACAAAATAATTAATAGATCAAGAAAGCAGGAGGGGGAAATGAAGATAAAAAAACACTGACATTTTCACACAATTCTAGTATGGGTACACAGAAGCCTAGTAACAGTATATTGAATGTTACCTATACTTAGATTCTGCTATAGTCTTTGGCTTTTTCATTTTTGGAAGAAAAACAGCAAAAGAGCTGTTCTGAGTAAA
>NW_008652060.1:22681-34128 GCF_000695815.1 Acanthisitta chloris | reverse complement strand
CTTCCCAAACAAATACAAAAGTCTTCAGGAAAAATACAAAGCCATCCAAAGTGATAAAAATCTAATTCCACAGGGAACAACTAATACAACTCCTCAGAAAATGAGTATTTTTATTACATGTTCAAAACAGTCTTGCGGTTTGAAATCATTACAATGAAACAATTAAACAACCGGCTCTATGAATACAACAGTTCTTTCAACTGAGACGATCTATTCTGCTTTTACCTTTCAGTAACATAATGTCCATTTTGAGTACACCATTTAATACTGTTGCCATTACCAGAAACCTTGAGCATGAACAGAATTTTATCCTGAATTCTTGTCAGGAATATGTTTTACTAGGGAACACACAACATAAAGAAACACTTGTACCAAAAGCGACGGCTAACAAGAACTCAAGGTTTCCAGTAGAAAAATTTCAGCTTGACATTGTGTTTTATATTCACAAACAGCAATCAGTACTGACTGTACTTAGGGGAGGCAGTTGCTTTTGTCTCTTTGTATTCCTTTTGTGCCTGCTAAAATGTCTTTTTCTGGCTGACTAGGGCAGCAAGCGTCTTTTAATGCTTTAACGCTTTCATTGGAAAAGCTGTGTTCTCCCAAAACAAAGAGTTTAATAATTTTATTTTTCTTCAATTTATTAATTAACAATCTACCTAGGTAGTTTGTTCCATACACACCAAGACTATGTATGGAATAACTCCATCAACAGAAGAGAATATGCCTACAAATCTGAAGACTCTCAGATGCAGGACTCTGCTCCTGCTCACTGATTAGCACAATGCCTGTCAGCAGCAGGGAACAGACCACATCTACCTTCTATACTCATAGCTCCAAGAGAAAGGGAGAGGAGAAATTTGCGAGTTTATATTGGCTAAGTATAGAAATATTGCAAATGCTACTACACAGTGAAAAGAGAGAAGGTTTTCTAGATCATAGAATAGCCTGGGTTGGAGGGGAGTTTAAAAATTAAGATTATATAGTTTCAATCCCCCTGCTGTGGGCAGGGACACATTTCACTAAATTAGGTTGCTCTGAGTTCCATCCAACCTGGCCTTAAACACTTCCTGGGATGGGGCAGCTGCAACTTCTCTGGGCAACCTGCTCCGGTTCCTCACTACCCTCACAGTCAAGACTTTTTTCCTAATACCTAATTTAAACCTACTCTTTTTCAGTTTGAAACCTTTCCCCCTTGTCCTGTCAATACATGCCTTTCTAAAAACTCCCTCTCCATCTGTCTTGCAAGCTCCCTTGAGGTACTGGAAGGCTGCAATTAGGTCACTCCAAAGCATTCCCTTCTCCAGGCTGTACAATCCCAATTCTCTTAGCGCTTCCTCAAAGGAGAGGTGCTCCATACCCCTAATCATCTTGGTGGCTCTCCTTTGGACTTCCTCCAACAGGTCAATGTCCCCCCTGTGGTGAGGACCCCAGAGCTGGATGCAGTAATCCAGGTGGGCTCTCACCAGAGGAGAGGGGCAGAATCATCTCCCTCACCCTACTGGCCATGCTTCTTTTGGTGCAGCCCAGGATGCAGTTGGCTTTCTGGGTTGCAAGTGCACACTGCTGGTTCATGTGCAGCATCTCATCCACCAGCTGCCCCTAGTCCTTCTCAGCAGGGTTGCTCTGATCTGTTCACACCCCATCCTGGATTGATACCAGGGGTTGCCCTGACCCAGGTGCAGCACCTTACAGTTGTCCTTTCTAAACCTCATGAGATTCCCATGGGCCCACTTCTACAGCTTGCTCAGGTCCCTCTGGACATCATCCAGTCTTTCAGGTGTGCCAACTGCACCACTAAGCTTGATGTCATCTACAAATATGCTGAGGGTGCATTCAATCCCTTTGTCTAAATCATTAATGAAGACCGGTTTTTCTTCCCTTTGTTCCTACTGCTATGAAACAAGATGGCAAAATTGTTATTTAAAGTTGAGGTGGGTAAAGACAGTAGGAATGCCCCAACTAGTCATATAAAAGGAGAAATACTTCAGAAAATAATTCTGTAAGATATGTCCAATATGCCAAATGCACACCAAAACAACAACCAAAAAAACCCCCAACAAACTAAAAAAATAAACCCAACACATAAAAAACCCAACCAAATAAAAAAACCCTCTGCTTTTGTCACCTTCAAACAAGTCCTCTTTGAACAATTTTTACAGTCAAATGCTTCCACTAAAACCAAAACATTATGTGAAACAGAAATAAACAAGCCTACAATGGTAGCAAATCAAGCTTGAGGAAAAAAAAAGTTTGGGTAGAAAGACAGAACATTCTTCACACAAAATCATAATCCATAACTACAAATTACCTTCTTCAGTAGGAATGCAAACACCAGTTACTCTTGACTCATAGTCATACTTTGAAATTGCAAATAACTCTTCAGTTAAGTACATGGTGTATCACTTCAAATGCATTTGTGAATCGGCTTCTCAGTGTATTAGCTATATTCTTATTCATGTTTTACAAACAAAGTAACATAAATAAAATCAGAGTAGCACAAAGGCAGATTTCTTCCCCAGCTCAGCGTAACAAATGCAAATTATGTTCACAGTATGTTTAAAAAACCCTAAACAACAAGTGCCACAAGTCTTTTGTCTTACCATTGCAAGTTCCTCCTGTAATTCTCTGCAGGTTTTTTCAGTATTCCCTAGTTTTTCAGAGAGGTCTTTAATTACCACCTCCTTTTCCTCAATCACTTCTTTCATTTGGTTGTTTGAGGAGAAACACTCTCTTTCTAATCTGGAAAGTTTCAACATAAGAACATTTTTATCAAAATTCTTTTGTCAGGTATACAAAATACTTTTAGAAGATATTCAGTGGGTATTACACGGGTTAGCACATCATGTGGCTTCTGAAGCTGCTTGCCTTATTTATTTTTTTTAACTGAAGAAACTTATATATTCCTTCTAAGAAAGACTTTCAAGTTACGGTTATGTTTTTTCCATTTACCAAGTAAAGATACCTTGTTAGACTTCCAGTCATAATTTAATTTGATCACTTGGGCATGGCTTCCAAATTACATATAATAAGCAGAATTTACCATATTTTAACACATTAGTTCTATTCAGAAAGACAGTGTCACATCTTGCATGAACTCTGATTTCAAGTACAGAGCTTGCTTCCAAAGTTTCCATTTACCTGACCATACTCTACTCAGAATGGCATGACTTCAAAAGCACACTATCCAAAATCTCAAACAGTTCCTGTACTATATCAGCCCTCCTGGTACTCAGGAAAACAGTACATAAAAAGCCTGGTATGGATAAAAAGCAACTCATGAGAAAACTACAAAGCCAAACAACAGTATATAGGAGACACAGGCATGGGGAGGAATCCATGGAAAAATTTAGAAGGATTGCCTGCGTATGCAGGATGGCATCAGGAATGTCACCATGTGACAATGTTTGCAAAGGATGACAAAGTCAATGATTTTACCACCATGTTAAGGCTGTAAAGAAAACATGGACAGGCTTCTACACCAAACAGCAGAAGAAGGTCACCACACTCAATGCCTTTTTTGCCTCAGTCTTCTCTGACAAGGTCCTCGCCCAAGCCTTTATGATCAGTTAGCGGGCTCAAAACGGAGTACGATCACTAACGGTACATGAAGATTGAGTCTGAGATAACTTGTGAGAACTCAACCTATAGAAATTGAAGAGGCCAGCTAACCTACACACAAAGATTCTGACAAAGCTGGCTAATGCCACAGTGAGATTGCTCATTATCTTCATGATAGGTCAGAAAAACTGGGAGAGGTCCCTGGCAAATGGGGAAATGTAAAAGTCATACCTATATTTGGAGAAGGGCAAAAGGAGAAACCAAGGAACTATAAACCAGTTAACTTCATTTCAGTCCTAGGAAGGCTATGAAACAAGTACTTTTGAAACAAATTTCTGAGTTCATGAAAGAAAAAAAGGTGATTGGGAACACTCAGGGAGGATTTACCAAGGCTCAATAATGTCTGGCCAACCCAGTTACACTCCATGATAAAATTACCAGGTCTATGAACAAAAGTGCAAGAAGATTAAATCTAACTCAGCTGTAGAAAGGATTTCAGTGCTTTCTCACACAGTGTTTTTATAGCTGTGTTAGGACTTCAGTCTAGATATGTGAATACAACATTGATAAAAGTGGTTTGATGGTTAAACTCAGACGATAGTAGCTGGTAACAGGTGGAATACTGTAGCAGTCTGTATCAGAATCTGTTTAACAGCTTTATCCATCACCTGGATCAGGCCAAGAGTGCAATCTCACAAAGACTGCAGGTAACAGTGAACTGGGTGTAGGTAGATGATGACACAATACAATTGGTACCCTAAAGAGAACAGCTACCATTCTCTAGACAGGGAGGAAGACAAGGCCCCCTAAAGTGACATGGCTGGGAACTGGCTGGGAAGCAGGTATGCACAAACAGGACCTGCTAGCATGGTACACAGACACAAATTAGCAGCATGGCATACAAGGAGAGATAGCTAACAGCATCCTGGACTGTATTAATAGTAGCATAACCAGAAGATCAAGGGAAGCGATTAATCACTTTTTATTTGGCAGTCATTACAACACATTTAGGATAATGACTGGTTTAAAGTACACACATGCACCATAACACAGGGAAAAAAGTTTCAGGGAGCAGTCACCAACACGGTCAGGGTCTGAAATACATATTAAAAAACTGAAGGAACTTGACATGTCTAAGCTGGAGAAGAGATAACTGCAGGGTATATAAGAGGGCTCCAATATCTAAAAGGAAGTTATCAAGAAGATGCAGCCAGTCACTTCACAGTAGTGTTTGGTTACAGAATAAGAAGTGAATCCAAAGAGGTTCAGACAAGGAGAAACATTTTCCAAGTTAATGACAGTCAAACAATGGAACAGGTTCCCAGAGAGGTTCTGCCATCACCATTCTCCAGGTTTTCAAGACCTAACTGGATGAAACCCTGAGCAACCTCATCTCATAGCCGATCCTGGTTTGAGCAGTAGGTTGGACTACAGAACTCCTGCAATTCCTTTGAACCTGAACTACTCTTTGATGTAACTCTTAGCAGTAGAACATCCAGATGTTGTTAATTTCTTTGTCTCTTCTTGTACCTCACTAGAATTAAAAGTAATGCAAAGGGCTCAAAGTTCTTACAGCTTTGAAGATTTTGAATCAGTATTGTCACTTCCTGACTCTGATTGGTTTCTTATAGATAGGTGTGTCTTTTTAGCTGAAGGACTATTTCACCAGTCCTTCAAATACCTATGTGCTTCTGCATAAGCCTGGCTGATTTTTTTCTTTTAGCTGTAGATGGTTACTTCTTATTCCTAAAGAACTTGCCTGTTTCAGTCCCCCAAAGTAGCTTCTACTCCCACAGCCTTTGGAAACACAGCAAAAGCAGTTCCAAATTATTCTATGTCATGCTCTCACCCTTCAAAAAAATAAATTCACACAGAGACACAAATCCCAAGTTGCTTCCAATTTACATAGTGCTACTGGGTTCAGAGCTAATAAATAAATTATGCAACCCAGAAAAGCCTGTTTGCTTAGTTTCAGTTAATATAACCTTTTTTTTCTGAGAAAATAAAAAATTATGCAACCCAGAAATGCCCGTTTACTTTGTTTCACTTATTATAACCAGATTTTTACTCAGAAAATAAATTCTCACAGCTTTATACTGTTTCCAACTTTGGTATTATTTACCTACATTAAGTCCAGCTAAAGAGACATACCAGTGTTCTAGAACAACAAATGAAAGTCTTGAAGACTTTCACTTGACTAAGTCTTAACGACAAACTCATGCAACTCCTCTAGAAAAAGGAAAAATATGCCTGGATGCCAAACTATGGCTTAAAAGAAAAAGCCAAGATCTTGACATTGTCTGAAGTCCAAGGACCAGAGCCTTCAAAGGTAAGTAGATCAAAGGCTCTTATATTCTCTCTGAAGGTGTCCAGTGAAAGCAATCACTGGTATTCACCATGTTACTGAGACTTGCATGCTTCAAAGAATAAAAATGGCACAGGAAACAGATGAGGCAGTACATGCCCACCCCACATAATTACCTCAAGGGAACTGAGTAGATTTATGTCCACCTCAGAAAAAGCTTGACCTTCACTACCTATCTTTATAGATCTCTGGAAATTTAGGTGTCTGGACTAATAAATTTGTAAAGATAGGTAGTTCCTCTTTCTTCTGCTCTATTAACAAAACCACAAAATGTTTTAACTGCATTTTAACTGCTAACTTTCATGGAAAGGTTTGCATTCTCTGAAATCAGAGAAGATAATTTGCTTTCAAAAAATTCAGTTGGCAGAGGCTGCTAGGAGTAATTGCGTGAACCAACAGATGATTGCAAGGAGTGAGAAGTACTGTTTGGATATTAGACAATATGTATTCTCATATCCAATTAACAGACAGAACAGATGTTTGAAGTAGGCATAAATTCTGTTTCGTACAAAAAAAACCCCAAAGATAGGAAAAATATGCTTTCCTGAAAAGAAACATTGAATATAACTACACTGTTCAGATGAAGAAGGGAAGGGTTTTTTAAGGTTCTTCATGCATTTTAGCATCATAAGTACTTCCTTCTCTGTAAACACTAATATTCAAATTCCTAAGACAAATGGCACCCTAACTGCAAGAACTGTATTTCATAGTCTTAGCCACAACAAATACACATATACAGGTATTTCCCACAGCAATTCCAGACAAAGAAATATAGTCCCTAAAAAACCTTTTTTTTCCCCGAGGATGAGGGTTTTGTTTAAGAATACTTCCCATTTTTCAAAAAATATAATTTCCATGGATCAAAAATATCTTAAACACAAAATCCTTCAGTTCTAAAAGAAACAGCTTCATACATCCAGATAAAAGATTCTCATAAGGAACAAAACATTACTGAATCTACAATGAAATTCAATTTTTAACCATTATCCTTATGTTGGTCTGAATAATCTAATACAGGAAAGTATCTTTAGCAGTTTCTCAGAGACTTAATTGGAAAAATACTACTTATGGATATTCACCATTTTTAACTAATATTACTAATTTTAAATTTGAAAAGAAGATCTTGAGGTAGAACTTATAAAGTTCTAATGGTTTAGAAAACTCCTAAACAGATGTTAAAGCTACCATTAAAAATGCTGCTAATTAGCTTACATTTTATCTCCATTATCACCTCTTGATTCTCAGAACATATTCACAGTAACAGCTCCCTGACTGATTACAGAAAGCTTTGCTATGGCAGCTATCTTATAAGTCAGGACATTTTTTTCTAGACTGAAACCTTTTTCCATCTTAACAAGCATTAGCCAAAAAAAAAACCAACCTAAAAAGCCCCATGTTTCACTTCAGGATGATGAATTTGGCTGGTCTAACCTCAAATACACAGATGAACCTTGGAATATTAGCCCTAGAAAGAAGTGAAGAAATGGTCCAAGAACAAACACTGCTATAACACTAGTTTGTTTAGCCCTGAGAAGAGGCAGCTCAGGGGTGACCTCACTGCTCTCTACAACTACCTAAAAGCAGGTTGTAGAGAGGTGAAGGATGGTCTCTCCTGCCATTCCTGCAATGAGAGAACTAGAGGAAATGGGCATAAACTGACAGAGAAGATTCAGAGTAGATGATAAGAAAAACTTTTTCACTGTTACAGTGTTCAGGCACTGCAATAGGTTGCCCAGGAAAGTGGTGAAGTCACCAGTCCTGGAAGTATTTAAGAGGCTTCTGGACCTGGCACTGGAAGATATGGTTTAGGGTTTAGGGATTACAGTGAAGTGGCAGGGTAATGGGTGGGCTTGATGCTCTTAGAGGTCTCCTCCACCCTTGATGATTTGATGATTCTAAAAAACTTTTAAGCCTGGAGGGAAGAGAAAAAGCCTATTTGCAACATGAATTTTCCTACAGTTTCTGGACCAGACAAATATGGGAATCTACCAGAAAGAAAAGAAAAAGAAACCAATACCACAGACAAAAAACCTAACTAAAATGAAAAAAAAAAAAAAAAAAGGAAGATTAGTTCCTATTCTCTCTAGGAATAAGAACATACAACAACAAAAAAACCTCAGACCATGCAAAGTAGCTTATTATATAAAATTACTGATTCAACAGCCATTCCTCCAAAAAAGGCTGCTATTTTAGGGCAATAGAGAATCCTGAAATATATTTACTCGATTTCCCAGCTGTGCAGACTGCAGGCTTCCTGAAGCACCATTTTAGATTACTATTGAAATGCATTTCACACATTTTCCCAAATTTTTATCATAAAAAGTATTTCCTTTCCTTCGAGAAAAAACATTTTCATTTTCTAATGTGACTCTGGATTACCTAAATGCAGAGTCTTACATTTCGACCTCTTTGATCTTATTTTAATGAAGAGATCTAAGGTGTTTGTAATATAGCATAAGTTTCAACTATATTACCAAAAACATCTCTGTAACCATGAATATAGAAAGACACTCTCAGGCCACAGGCTTCCTCTTTTGTAGGGATGCCAGTTTCTTATTTTCTCCACTACTGATTGTATGAATAAGTCACATAGGTATTTATATACCTATGTGAACACACCCACATAATCCTAGACTGAAAGAGATGCCAACTCTGTCTTTTTCAACCCATTCTACTAGCTTGAGTCTCTTCCCACAGCCTCACTGTGCACCAACCACTTTATGTCTTCTTAAACTCACTTTTTCCCTAAGTTTCACCAACTACTACTCAGTCTGCTGTCTTCCAACATTCCTCTTCCTGACGTTTTCTCACCCCAATATGAGCTCAATTCAGCCAAGGAAGAAGACTTAGTACAGTGCCTCCTGTTACTGCCCAGGGAATATAGGAAAGCCAAAAACCATCTATTATCACAGGCACAGCTGAGCAGGAAAGGAATCCCGGGTAATTTCATCTGCTCTCATACACTTCGTCCCTTTTTCTATTTTTCGTTACCTAGTTAAAACTCATCACAATTATTCAAAAGCTGAAAATAAAGATTATCTACTATTAACAATACACAACTTCTAGACAGGAGTCTTAGCGATTCACCTACCTCACTGAAGTGAAAAGCATTTTCATAATAATGTAAGTGTATACAGAATTAAAAAAATCTGTTCTAAACCTGTTACACTACAACCAAACATACTGGAGACAGTACCCTAACATATCTATTTTTTTCAACATTTTTGCTTTGGCAAATAATCGGTCACAGATCAGTTATTTTCTTTACCCACCCAAAATATGTATGGTTATGGACCTGTTATTAATAGAGTGCCAGGTCCCAAACATTGGCTTGGTTTGGGACACTGCATCAGAGCATGTTGTTTTATACCGACTGAAACTGTAAGAGAATGTACACTATAAGCGGTACTCAAGCTGTCTGCTGCCATTTTACAACAAATTTAAAAGGAAACTTACACATTGAGTTTTTCCAAGTTCTTTTGGGCATTGTGTTTTTCTCTCTCATATGCATTTTCTAACTCTTTGAACTCTTTCTTGATCATTTCTAACTCTGAAAGAGCTTCGGCTTGTCTGTCTTTTTCCAAACGCACAGCTTCTTCAAGTTCTCGAATTCTTAACTGCAAAGTGATAAGAAAGCAATTAAAGCAAGTTAGGATCTTAGTGCTGGTTTATGTTCTGTTCTGCTTTACAGAAGAGTATATGCTATTAATTCTACATGGAAGCATATGCACATGTAAAAGTATTGAACACATTTTAATATGTAGGAATACATAAAGTTCAAAATGGAGACAAATAGATATGCTGACCAAAAGTATCTTCTGTTCTCTTTTGAGATGTCTGGATTTTTCCATTTTCAGTTACTATTATTACTGAAGTTTTCCAGAGGAATTCTATATTTTAAATAGACTTCTGAAAGTGTGGGATTAACAATAAAGGCTACACTTCCACTCAGGAAAAAAGCACACTTCAAGCTTGTTCATGTAGATAAACAAGGAAGAAAACCTCATTAGTTTTTCACCCATTTAAGTCTCTAACTTTAAGGAATGCTATTCTCCCAGTTTATTTGCATGTTGCAAAAGCAGAGAGGAAATTAAGCACACTAAACACTTTCTACTAGTTTAATCATCACTTTTAAAATTTAAGTGCATGTACATACAGAAGATCATTAAATAATAAAATAACTAAGAACGGCAATATTTGTTTTTGGCACTCAGAAAATAAGATTCCGAAGGTACCAAAATTCCCTTTATTTTTGCTAGCTTTTCAAAAGTCCAGTGTGAAGCGTTTGTTAGTTACTATGATATTACTAAGCAATCATCATTTAGCTTTTCCAAACTCTACTTTTTGATTTTAATAAACCATAACTGCTTTACTGAGTAAAACACTGGGTGGTACAGTTTAATAATATAAGAATTTAATATTCAAGTATATATACTACATTTATTCATCTAATCAATATTTACTGGTAACTGCAGATATCATAACTTTGAAGATGAAATGTACTCTGAATGATTATATTTGGAACTGCAGTCTCAGGATGCATTAAGCTCTTACCTCTAGAGAAGCTGGACATATGCACTGTATCTCCAAACAGCTCTAAGTGCCCATTCAAAAGATACAGAGCAGGATATTTAAACAGTAATACAGCATTTAGCTATTGTGAAACATTTTCTTTTCCCTGTTTAAATGCTAGTGGGAATTCTCAAACTTACAAATGTACCTTTTTTTTTGCTATTTATTCTGATTACCTTAAAGTTCCCTGAAAAGCAGATATTCTTCTATTCTCTCCTTTTACATATTAGCTACTACAATTCTGGTATTTATTGCAAAAAAACCTATTCAGTGTTTTCAATGAAGCAAGTAAGCGGTCTTGATGTTTTTGGAGCACTGTACCTTCACAACTTCAACAGTTTTACTGCAGACTTCTACAAAATATTTAACAAAAAGTCTACCTGGATGATCTCTGAATTCAAACTGGATTCCAAATGTGCTGCTCTCTCTGCTTCAATGCTTTCTTCCAGTTTCTTTGTTCTCACTGCAGCTGCCTAAAAGCATATTTTGAAAACATTCAAGTCCAGAGAGTTGATAACATGACACAATGTCTAATCTATTCATTTAGTATATTAGGACTCCATACACCAACATGATGTATCTGAACTACTTGCACTTTCGAATTGTGAAAACTCATACCATGAAATACATATTAAAATTGTTACAGATACAGGATATTAAATTAATATTTTCTATTTAGCTAAATATATTGATGCAGCATTATGCTATTACTGCACTTTTTATAATCAAGAAGCTGGGATAAGAAAGCAGAAAGATCAAGTTAAATATTCTACCTGTTCCCTTACTATTTGCTTTTTCACCACGGTAGTCATCTGAGGCAACATAACCAGACTGTATATTCCAAAATACAGTGTTATCTACAATTTCAAAAACAAGACAGATGAAGCACAGATCTTTCCAAAATCTGCTGGCTCTGGCACCTAATTTCAAATTGAGGTGCCCAGAACAGATT
>NW_008652060.1:0-22644 GCF_000695815.1 Acanthisitta chloris | reverse complement strand
TCTAATGTTTTGAAGCACTAAGCTGTTGATTTGGGAAAAGTAAAAGAAAGTAGCAAGTATGTGAGATTGCATCCTGACTTTGAACATTTAAAAGAAGAAACATTAAATGATCTTAAAATAAAAGTTCTTGGCAATAAACTTAAACTTTGCATAATCACACATACACACAAGAAAATACTTTTGAAATTGACATCCATGGAAGACCCGCTAAAAAAAAAACAGCAACAGCACAGAGCTTACCAAACCTACTCCATACCCCATCTTCAAAAAGGGCAAGAAGGAGGACCCAGAGAACTACTGGCTTGTCAGTCGCACCTCAATCCCTGGAAAAGTGATGGAGAGACTCATTCTGGAGGCCATATCTATCCACACAGATGACAAGAAAGTGACCAGCGTAGTCAGCATGCATCCAGCAAAGGGAAATCATGCTTAAACAACCTGAATGCCATCTACAATGGTGCGGTGGATGTCATCTAAGTGGACTTCAGCAGACTTTTGACACTGTCTCCCCTGATATCCTCACAGGCAAACTCAGCAAGAGTGGGCTGGATGAGTGGGCAGTGAGGTGGACTGAGAATCATCTACATGGCAGATCCCAGAGGGCCCTGACAAGAGGCACAGAATCCAGCCGAAGACCTGTAACCAACAGTGAATCGACACTCGGTCCAATACCATTTAAGTTATTCACTGATGACTTGGATGAGGGGACAGAGTGCCTCCTCAGCAAGTTCACTGACAACACAAAGCCAGGAGGAGTGGCTGAAACCCCAAAGAGCTGTGCAGCTCTTCAGAGGGACCTTGACAGGTTGGAGAGATGGGCAGAGGGGAATGGTCTGAAATTCAACAAAGGCAAATGCAGGTCCTGCACCTAGGGAGGAACAACCTCAGGCACCAGTACAGCCCAGGAGCAGACCTGCTGGGAAGCAGCTCTACGGAGAAGTACCTGGGGGCTCTGGTGGACAACAAGCTGTCCACTAGCCAACAGTGTGCCCTCGTGGTCAAGAAGGCTAATGGTGCCATGGGGTGCATTAGGAAGAGCATTGTCAGCAGGTCACAGGAGGCGATCCTGCATCTCTGCTTAATTCTGGTGAGGTCACATCTGGAGATCTGTGCCCAGTTCCGGTCTCCTCAGTGCAAGAGAGATATGTAGCTCTTGAAGCAAGTCCAGTGGAGGGCTATGAAAATGATTAGGGGACTGGAGCACATCTCTTACGACGAAAGGCTGAGGGAGTTGGCCCTGTTCAGCCTCAAGAAGAGACGACTGAGAGGAGACTTCACTGATACATACAAATATATGAATGGAGGGTGTCAAGAGGATGGAGTTAGGCTCTTCTCGGTGGTGGTAAGCAACAAAACAAGAGGCAATGCGCAGAAACTGATTCACAGAAAGTTCCACTTGAACACAAGGCAGAACTTTACTCTGCAAGTCACTGCGCACTGGAACAGACTGCTCAGAGAGGTTGTGGATTCTCCCTCACTGGAGATATTCAAGAACTGTCTGAACACAATCCTGAGCTGTGTGCTCTAGGATGACCCTGCTTAAGCAGGGAGGTTGGACCAGATGAACAACATTACCCATTCTGTAACACTGTGAAAAACAGCTAGATTAAGAGCCTGATTAAGACTCTCAACATTCTCTAAGTACTATTCTTTCCAAACATCAGCTCCTAATTGCCTTTGCTCTTACTGGAGAATTAGCAAACTGCCTCCTGCTTCAGTTTGGAAGGACTCCTTTGCATCCCCCAACAAGTGATCATCTGTCAACAAGATGGTATTAACTGAAGAATACAGCCAGCCTACTAAAAGTGGTCAGTCAACAATAAATACAAGTGATGTGGATTTCATTTCTTTTTAAAAGCCCATATGAAAATAATTCTATTATAAGTTTGATGAGAAGATAAAGGAGACAGTGAGGAAGATACCTATCACAACATTTAGAGTGGGAAATGTAATTTTTAAAAAATAATAAAATGAAAAAATATAAACTTCACTGAGAGTATTTCACATCATACTCTAAAGAGCAAAAAGCCTTTTTGGTCTTTGGTTTGTTCAAGTGTTCTTACAGCAAACGCATGAATGTAAAATAAGAATAAAAAATAAAAACAGTGATTCTACAAGTAAAGTTTTCAGGCACAACATATTATTTCACAAGCTCTGTACAGCATTTGACTTGTAAGCATTATTTTATTTCCTGAGCACCTGTCCAAAGTAGAACTGTACCTTCATCTCAGCCTCTTGTCAGCTGAAACAGATACAAACCACCAAAATGGTTAACCTATCCTCTCAAAAGGAGCTCCCTAGAACTGTTAGATTTCATCAGTTCCAAGATGAAAAATAAAAACAGAAATAATAAATAATAGCTTCAATGAAGGTTATCTGCAAGAAATAAACTTTGGGGCAATCACATTCTCCCAAACAGAACATAGAAGTATCAGTTCTTGGTATAGCTCTTTAGAAGTGGAGTCTACCTCCTTGAGTTGGCATGATGGACACTTTAAATCTTTGACTCATACCAATAGTTTTTTACACTTCTGATTTTTAAAATCTTGTTTAAATTAGTTCACAAGACCTTCAAAAAACAGGGAAAGGAATAAAATGTATTTTCATTCAAGTCAAGTCATTGTCAAGAATCTGATGGAAGCTGCTACTAATTTCTTGTATTGTTAGAAGCTAAAGATGAAAAATAAACCGTGTTCAAGATTACTCCGCCAAATCTTAATCTTACCTTACCAGTATAAGCAGCTGTCTCACCCAGAAGAGACTCAGATGCTTAAAAGAGCTTGCAGAAAAATTACATATGTGAATTGAGGAAGTCATGTAAATGTTGACTGTGATTATGCTTTTACCCCTGCTCTGTGATTTTTTTGCTGAAGTATATGGTTCACCATACATCCAGCAAACTTAAAACAAGTCACATGCCAGCAAATCAGTGAGAAAACAGTTGGAGAACAAAACTTCATAACAGAGATCTAACCAGACATTAGCATATAAGTATTGCCAAGAGTTATTAAATATATAGAAGTTCAGATTTGTTTAGACTGCTCTAAGAAAAAGAATCTTGGTATTGCTGTTTATGTAAGTGCATATCAGCCACAGAACTTGCACCTGGATTCCAAACCAAGTCTGAAGTTTTGCTTGGGAAGAACACAACTGCAAAAGAATACTATGTAGAAAATCTTTTCTATTTTGCTAGTAAAGGTTCAAACAGGCTCTACTGATACTGCACTTCCCTTCACAGTGAGAAGCTGCATATCCCACCAGTGAGAACAATCCATTACGCATTCTGTGAGTGAAATAAAAAATGCCAGAGATGAGTCTAACCTGTAAAACAATGCTAAAAATTCCAAAAAGAGAAACACTAATGAGAGGAATTTTGCATTCCCATCTGACAAACAGACAGACACTGGAACCAGAATCATGTTAGACAGCCAAACCTCTTTCAATCAAACAAAAGGTGAGAATCACTATCCTTACTGAATCATGTGTCTGAAAACTTTACAAAACGCCTTTCTACAAAACAGAAGCTGTGTGAAAACAACCTAGAGAAAGCTTGCAGGCCACGGATATCCAGTCTCTCATCTGGAAGTCAAATGGGAATACATTCTGGTTTAACATGGAATGTTTCTTGTCAGGTCCAAATCCATCTCATGGATGGACCAAAAGGTGAGTTCTCTGGTGATTACAACGTGTTGGCTTATTCAACATTGAAAACATTGGTTATTCAACAAGATTCTGTCATTTGTTACTTTCACATGCACCTAACAGGATAAATGATGGCAGACATCTTCCTTAAGATAGCAGACACAAATTCATGGAATTTGTAAGGCTTCCTTAGATATTCAAGCTGAGTCAATTGCAGCCTCAGTTTAAAGAACAAAGATATCTGGGATTCATTTCCATGGCGGCACAGATAGAACTGCGACTTTTGAGAAACAGTAAATAATTATGACGAAAAACTCAATGCCAGCTTTAAAACTTATGGGCAACCATGCTATATGTTCACTCTAATCTCTTAAAAATCCAGTTGCTTCTTCCGGTGTTCTGTTGCATATCACTGCTAATGCGATTTCTAGGAAATATTTTCTGCATGCTAACAGGCTGAGATACACCAAACTGTCTTCCACTTTTCTCAGCCCCTCACACTTGCTCAAAGTACTGCAGCATTTGTGAGTACTGGGTATTTGTGGACATGGGGTACTCCACACTGAAAGAGCAATACAGTATCCTACATTTGTGCACTACCACATTTGCTGTTTGAGGTAGGCATTTACATCAAAATATCCTTTATCAGATAAGCAACAAAGAAAACAACAGGGAAAAAAGTTAAAACTACATTTATAACAGTTAGTAACTTTAGATACAGTAATGGAAGTAGTTTTTCTCTTCTTCGCTTCTACTTAGACAACTTCTGCAAGATATTTCAGTTTCATTTTACTAACAAGTTGGCAGGATACTTACACTTCCCCAAGGCTAAGGTCCAATCTCTATCTGAAATGCTCAGCTAAGATAAAGCTTTAAGTGAAGAGGACACACATGTACCACATATCTGGATCATCACCCACCCACTCTGTTTGTGTACTTCCATGTTCCAATTAAGATCATCTTCCTACTTACGAGCATTTCCCTGTGACTCGTAACTCAATCCAGGGGGGTCTAAGCACATCTTTGGGAAACGTGCTGACCACTTCCACCTAGCGTTAGAAATGCTGGTGCCTCTTGATCATGGTAAGGTGGAGCCATCTCCTGTCCGGATAATAAACAACCTTTGAGTAACTATCAAGTTACTTAACTACAAACTATTCTTAACCACTGAAGGAAATGTTCTTTCAGCCTGACAGAGTGTGGCTAACCCTTACTATACACATTTCCTGTACACGACTTCTAAAGAAACATGTCTCAGCAACAGAAGAGCCATGCTTGACCTGCACAACGTTGAATTAACAACTGCACTGGCATGTGGGCTATAAATTAAACCATACACTTCACTTCAGGTGAAAGAAAGAGTAAGAACAAGTAGGACTGCTAAACCAATACCATTTGGTTGCCTCTGGATAAAAAACAAGTCTATTCCAATCTGCTACTGAGTTGCACCTGGTGAAGCCATGTGAACTGCTCTCCCTTTCTACAGTACCTTGAGGGGGAAAGATGTCTCTTCTTGGTTCTCATGCTCAGTAGCTGGTAAAGCACTTAACAGCACATAAGCTGGCACTGTTACTCTATACAAGCACAAAGACAACACTCATGCAACTGGTTCCTAACTCCTGTGAGGGCTACATAAAACAGTATTCAAATAACTTTGGTCTAACAGTGAGGTAAGACTGAAGAGTCTTCAACCTGACTTGAATAATATGATGACACAGGAGATTATGAAGAGGAAGCTGCCCTCCAAGAGAAAGTCCATTATCATAGAATCATAGAACAGTTTGTGTGGGAAATGACCTTACAGATCACCTTCCATTAGACCACACGGCACCAAGCCCCATCCAGCCTGGCTTTAAACACTGCCAGGGATGGGGCATCTACAACTTCTATGAGCAACCTGTTCCGGTGCCTCACCACCCTCACAGTAAAGAAATTCTTCATAATGTCACCCTCACAGTAAAGAATTTTTTTCCAAATATCTAATCTAAACCTACTCTCTGTCAGTTTGAATCCATTCCCCTTTGTCCTGTCACTATATGCTCTTGCAAAAAGTCTCTCTCCATCCTTCTTGTAGGCTCCTTTTGTAACTGTAAAACTGCTATAAGGTGGCTCCAGAGCCATCTCTTTTCCAGGCTAAACAGCCCCAGTTCTCTCAGCTTATCTTCATGGTAAAGGTGCTTCAGCCCTGTGATCATCTTTGTGGCTTCCTCTTCTCTGGACTTGCTCCTACAGGTCCATGTGCTTCTTATGTTGGGGGCCCCAGAGAGGGATGCAGCACTCCAGGTGCAGTCTCAAACAAGCAGAGTAGAGGGGCAAAATCACCTCTCTCAACCTGCTGGCCACTCTGATTTTGATGCACCTCAAGATAGGGTTGGGCTTCTATGCTGCAAGTGCCCATTGCTGGATCATGTTGAGCTTCTCATCAACCAACACCCCTGAGTCTTTCTCCCCAGAGCTGCTCTCAATCCATTCTCCTCCCAGCCTATATTTGTGTCCGAGATTTCCCTGACCCAGGTGCATGTCGCCTTGCGGAACTTCATGAGGTTCACACAGACCCACCTCTCAAGCCAGTCAAGGTTCTGCTGGATGGCATCCCTTCCCTCCAGCGTGGCGATCACACCACACAGCTTGGTGTTGCCAGTGAACTTGCTGAGGGTGCACTCAATCCTACTGACTGTATCACCAACAAACAGAGTTGCTCCTAACACCAACCCCTGATGAACACCACTCATCACTAGTCTCCGTTTGGACACGGAGCTGTTGACTGCAACCCTTTGAGGGCAACCATACAGCCAATTCCTTATCTACCAAGTGTTCCATCCATCAAACCCCTATCTCTTCACTTTAGAAACAAGGAAGTTGTGTGGGACAGTGTCAAACGCTCTGCACAATTAATGCACAACCATTATGTCAGTGAGCTTGTCACTGGAAAAATATGAACTTTGGAGCCACCACAGAACTACCATTATAAAAACTGCAGTGCTTAGAACCCTCTAAGTATGTAGTATTACATATTTATACATATTATATACTACATATATGTACACATATATAAGCATACTACATAGTAAGTATGTACTAGGTAATATATGACAGTCACAGCAGCTAGAATTCCAAATGTTAGCCATGCATTGTGGAGACACTAGACAGCAGAAGACTAGGAAGTACACAGTCATACAAGACAAACAGTAGTTTAAAGTTGAACCAGCAGTACTATCAACTGACTGAGAAATGTGTCCTCTCTCACACTGGTTGGAGATTTTGCAAGTCTTTCTTATGAGAACTATAACTTACCTAACAATGCAGCTTATGCTGAAATTATAGCAACAAGGAAAGGGGGGGAAAAAAAAGTAGGCCTGCAGGTTTTGGGGGGGTTAGGTTTGTTTTTAGCTGATACCTACATTTCACTTAGATATAGTGAGAAATACACCCACAGCCTTAAAGCATCACATATACATATACCACCTGCATATACAGAGATGGACCATCACCCACGTCCTCTTTGCAGTTATCTCCCCACCATAGCAGCATTACCAAATTAATACAAGGTAATGTATTTCGCAGGACACAAAGATGTCAATATACTTACAGAAGGCAGGGAGCAGAAACAGGAACGTGAAAGCTAAGGAAATGGTCTTTAACTGGTAACTAAGTCTCAGAAATATGACAGCACACTCAGTCTCAGAAATGAAATGGAACAAGTTGTAGAATATTTTTCAGGCCTCATGAGAAAGACTTAAAAACTTTGAGAGACCTTGAGCTTCAGCTTACTAAGAGTTGGCAGCCTCAAACAGATAACATGAGCAACAGAAAAATCACTATATTTCTGTGAACAAGGCGAAGAGTTTGAAATTTACGAACTAATAATTCTGTTTCTTGCAGTAAAATCCACATTCTCATTGCAAAACCACTTTTCCACCCAGGTTTTTCACTGGACAGAAACACTGTCTTTATATAAAAAATTGCTCTATAATTTCCAAGGATCAACATCAGCAATGGAGCTAAGGACTAAAATAAAAGACCCTAGTTCCAGGAAATGGATTATCATAAATAGTAGTATCTTGGTGAGTTCAATAGAAATAGATCAATAATTTCTTTGGCTACTGAGTCTTAGGCTAAAAGAGACAGAATGATATTTAAGGTTCTCAATCTCAGTTTTTCTGGTACCATGTATTTTCTGTTTCAGAAGGACTCCATGTACATGCAATGGCACAGCACATTGGTATCACTGCAAACTGGAAAACTACCTGATTAGACAGCACACCAACAACTATCTTTCAACCAAACAGTCCACAGAAACTTGCCATTATTTTTTCTTTTCATTTCTAACTCCAAACTCACGAAATTTCCTCTATTAGGCCATGATCAGAATAATGACTGGAGGATAAATCCAGACTAATATTCAGAAAAAAATAAAGGGGAAAAAACCAAACAGAGGCCAGACAGACATTTTTCACATTCCTTTCTTTATAATACAGTCTGTTGGATTCTAAACTTCATATTTGCTTTCAAAACCCAAGCATTCTCCCATGGATTTCTCCCTTACATCCAGCAGAGGGTAGTAAAAGAACAGTTTTGTGAACTCCAAAGAAAGTTCATCCTCATTGCATATGAAATACTGTACAACAAAAGATTTTAAGACTGGTTTTTAAGTAGAATTACAATCTCCACACAAATCACCTTAAGAAGTTTGCTGTCATCATCAAGAACTGAAGTACATATTTTCTAACCAAATGCCCATTAACATGAGGTATTCTGCATGGAAATTGAAGACAGGTCTCCTACACCTACCTTCCCACAACCCCCAAATTTCCATCTATAAGCTAAAAATTCCATCTCACTGTTCTTAGCACTGGTGAGGCCACACCTCAAATCCTGTGTCCAGTTTTTGGGCTCCCCATGACAAGAAGGACATTGATGTGATGGAACATACCCAGAGAAGAGCAATAAAGCTGGTGAAGTGTCTGGAGCACTAATCATATGAGGAGTGGCTGAGGGAGCTAGGGGGGTTTAGCCTGGAGAAGAGGCTAAAAGCACGAAAAAGGAAAAGGGTTGTAAGCATTGAAACAGGGTGCCCAGGGAAGTGGCTGAGTCATCATCTGCAAAGTTATTACTGCAGGCCCTTTCAGACAGTTACACACTGCCATTTACTTTTGAGATGGTAAAGCAAGATGCAAGCTGACTAAAGGGTATGTATTGAAGTCTAACCTAGTCTTTTCTTTTGATTCACAGACGGGTGCTAATTTGCTTAAACTTTCAAATACAAGGGGCTTCATCACACACTTTTCCTTAATCACTGCTTAAATAGCTATACTTCAAACAAGTAGCACAAGATTCATTTTTCTGTAGACTGAATATGTTGTATTCTCGCAACATGATTAAGAGATTCAGAAAGTTAAAATAAGTTAACAAAAATTGAGAAGCAAAAAAAATATCTTATCTGATTGTGGTTAATAGATTACATTTCCTGATAAGACCATCTTCAGGGTGTAGCAGCTGCACATTTTCAAAAAACTGAGTCCTTCCTTTTCAAGTTTACAGAGGGTGAGTACATTCAATCAAAATATTTAGAGAGACACTTTGCTGCCCTGCTTCTCCTCCTTTCAGCTCATGAATCCTATGCTAGTATACTAAAAGCCATGCAGTCACAAGAAGAATCTTTATTGAAGCACTTGCAAGCAAAAATCTTTGGTTTTTTTCAAAGAACTATTGGAACTCCACAGTATGCAGCACTTTCCAACTGAAGGCAATTTCACCTAGGCCAATATGTGCAGCTCACAATACCTGACAATAGATTTCCTATAGAACTCTTTGAGGGCACAAAGGTCTATGCTGTTGGTCAATAAGCCAGTGTTTTTAGTTGATGAGCTTTGATCTTCCCTGTAGGAATTTTCTTTTGTACTTCATCTTTAATGCAGGGCTCTCCCTACCTAGAAATCCATGCTTTAAACACTTCTTTTGCCTTTAAGGGAAATCAACAGAAAACAAACACCACTGAAAACTTTGTCACTTGCTCCTTTAAGGGCTCCCAATATTCTGCAAGTGACAGTTCTTTAAAATTCACTGCACAAAATATTTAAATACACCCTTGGTAGAAAACATTTATCAGATAAAGAACTGTCCAGTCACTGTGCTTTTCTTCAATGACAAATGTTCTACCAAGAACATCTTGGTCCAGAGTGTACATATTGATTTCAGAGTTACCACAAAGTCTATCAGTGGACAAACAAAATGTCTATTGGTGGACAAACCTAGGAGGGAACTAGCTCCTTAGTATAAGGAACATATATGCAAACTATTATTCTCAAAGACTTGAACTCCTCAACAATGGGTGTCACTCAACAGACAGGAAAACTAAAACTACCTATTAACTCTAGACAGGAAGCAGCTGCCACAACACGACTGTGGTCTTCCAGTATGCTATTCCCTCACCTATTGCAACACCTGGTAATTCTCTCAGCTCCAGCAGATTCTCCACCACAAATCAAATAAACCAAAAAGATAAGAAGATATTAATTAAGAGGTTAGGGAAAATGTACAGATTTCCTAAAGTAAAGTTAGCCTTGCTTTCACACTTATATAAACCTTTTCAAATACCAGTCTCATGTTGGGCTCATGGTGTAAGTAGCATTCACCTGTTCAGCCTTTTCTGCTAAACAGATGTTCAAGATTTTGTTCATCAAGTAGGTAGAATTCATAGCCTAACTGGGAGGTTCTATCCATGAAAAATAGAATTGTTTGGTATCAGTGCTTGTTAAGACTAACAGCAATAGTCAAAAAGCCTTACTTCAAGTTCCTTGTTAAGCTGCTTCTCTCGTTCAGCACTGCATTTAAGTTCATTGGCCTGGCATCTCAGCACCTCACCACAGCCAGTGTGTTCCACCTCCACCTCTCTCAATTTCTGGCGCATATTTTGCACTTCATTATTCAGCTCCTAGAAAAGAAAAATAAAGCATTAAGAGATACTTTTTTGTCAGATAAAGTATTACAGTAGAGAGTTCAAAAGAAAAATGGCAATGGCATCAGTACAGGTTAGTAAAATCAAGTATGTCAGCACATGCCAACAGAACCATTTCCCCCACAGCAGACACGCTCTTCATTCACCACCAGGTATTATCAGTTGGCTCAAAACTCACTATGAGCATGACCTTCTGTGGTGATACTAAAATCAAGAGCCAATTCTCCACCGGAAATCCTTCTCTAGAAGAGTACAAGGATGCTCTTCCAGTCTCTTCTCTCTCCCAGCAAAATGGCAATGATGGAGAAGGAAACAGTTAAGTGCATTTGATGAAATGATACATAGGGACAGAAGTTCTATTTTGTTCTTATTTTAACTGTTAGAACTTTAAACCAACTCAGACCTTTAATGAAAGTTACCCAGTTTCTCCTGTTCTGAGGATTTCTCTCCCTAGAAACTGAACTGCTTAAAAATGTATCTACATGAACTATGAAGTTCTTGCTAGAATAAAATAACTAAGCTGTTCCCCACCTCAATTTCTGCTTTCAGAAGTTGAACCAAGCTACAGGGTGCTGCAATTACTAACACTAGAGGACTCAGCATTTCTGTGGAGTCACTGCTATAAAATCCTCATTCACGCCACACCAGACTCAGAGGAAAGTAGCCAAATAATGAACCCCCAATAGTCTAGCACATATTTAAGCTGGAGATCCCAGAAGCCTCAAAAAGAATAGCTTTCGCCTTGTAGAGAGGAGTAAGTTTTCCATAACAAGTATCAGAAACAAGCTATAAATCCAGTGACTTAGCCGGAGGACCTTTGGAGAGCCAATTTGTTAAAATTACTTTCTGTGCAAAACACAAGAAGATTACAATAAATCCTACTGTTCATTTATTTCTATCGTTTATCATGGCTAGAGACATCTTGTGAAAAAAACCCCAGCTGGTCTGTAAATTCTGCTATTACTCTTACATCCCATCATCTTGTTCCTGGAAATTACTAATCATAAGGCATCTTCAGAGCAGGGAGGAGAATAAAATGCATTATTCATAAAGAATGATTCTTTGGAAGACTGAAGCTTGACAGAACCATGTTTATACATGAAGATCAAAGAAATATGAGTCCTTTGCAAAGTTTGGAAAACAAATTTTAGAAGTTTCTCAGACTGAAAGCCAAAGGTTTTGGCCTCAAACATGACAATAAGAGAATCACAACTCCCTTATTAACACTTAGTGCTAAATGTTACCAACTACTAACTGAAAAAATTAAGTTTATTTTCTCTCTCTTTTCATGTGCAGGCACTATGCCATCATTATTTTGCACTCTCTGAAAAGGTAACAAGGAGTCCGCATATGAAACACGTGAATTAAAAAATGGGAACCTCAGTAAATCAAAATATTGCAAAAATAGTCTACCCGAATATGGATTAAAGTTAAGCTAATCCTCTAACTTTGCCTGCAATATCAAGACAATGAAGAGATTTCTTCACATCAGCATGCAAAAATAAATTTATAACCATTTTTACTAAAATATACAACTGCTCCCACTCTCACCATATTGGGAAGATACAGAAATAGTAATCTCTTCAGGTGTATCTTCAACATATTAACAGAACTGAGCTAGGAAAAGTGCACATGAAATAAGTAATGCATAGTTTGCTGGAAAATTTTATACTGGAAATGTATCTAAAATTAGCAGACTAAAACTGACATGAATACATCAAGCTTGTTAAACAAGTCAGCATGACTTGTAGGATTTCAGAATCTTGAAATCTCTGAACTTTTCAGATGTGGTATGACGGTGTTGGACTATCCCAGGAGACACCTGCACTTAGATGTTCAAAGAGAAACATACTTCACCCTGTAAAATACCACCATATATATATATGTATGTATGTATGTATGTCACCTACGCACTTCCTATGCATATCTGCTTATGCAAAACACAGCTGTTGGTTTGGGTTCTTTACAAACTGTGTATTAACAACACAATTTCACAAACGGAGTAAGGAAAAACCCAACGTTTCTGTAAAGGAGTGTTATATTCTGACTAACCACAAGATGATGCTATTGCACTTACTATTGAACGCCAACATCGTTTATACTGTCCCAGACAGCATTCTATGCACACTCAACAGAATACAATACAAACCTGATAGAAAGCAGAGAGGATTGCTTTTCCTCCCTATCACGGAGATACATTTTAAGAGGTTAAACTGACTCCATTTCCATGCCTACCTAAGCATTTTCATAACCAAGTTCAGACTCACAGTTCATGAGGTGCAGCTTTGCTGACCAGGATTTGCCACAGCACTTAGGATCTGCCTTCTGCGTACATTCTAAGACCACAGTTAAATCTACAATATTTAGCTTTCATTTCATAACTCAGAATAACTAAAGATTTTAAACAAGACTGTAAATACACAACACAAAAGACTGGAACACATTTGAGGAAACCCAGATCCTTCTGACATTTATCTGCCAAGTTTAAATCAATTAGCTTTCAAACAACAACCAAGGTAGTCAAGTCCAGATTTAACAATCATGTATTTTTTATTTCCTGGAATTTTATAACTATCTGTAACTATAATTAGAATAATGGTCAGGGGAATAGGTACCAAAACAAAGTCGGAAAATCGAACTATTTTCTATTGAAATTGAACTGACACTGAAAATTTTACTCTTCACAGTAGGTCAGGAGTTGACATCCTGTGGTGAATCACATTTACCTTGGGAGTGAACAATTTTATGGCTTTAATACATTTACCAAACAAGCATCTGTCTCTATAAATCACCTTACTTCTGAATATACATCCATTGACAGAACACAATGACACAAGCAATCCACTGCTCCTTTTGATCTGAGGACAAACATCACTTCAGAGAGTATAGTACACTTTTTAAAACATTGGTTTTTTTCATATAGTATTAAATTCAATGAATGTGGCTTCTACAAAGCACTATATACAAATGAAGACAAGTCCATTCCAAAGCCTCCTCAACTTAATTTAGCCTACTGTAAGCCAGAACTCATAGCCAAAGCTCCAGTCTTAGCCTGCTTTACCTGGCAACTTAAAAAAGAAAATTGTGTCTAAAATTATGTTTCCTTATGGCCTATAGCTAACCCAAGTTTTTTAAGAATTGACTTTGAATGAAAACTTACTTGTGTTGGTTTGAGATGGACTTTAGGGTATCACCTGTCAATGAACTCACTTGTATTTCTCTCAAACCTTCCTTTTTTCCTTGTCTTTCTCCTTTTTTTTCTTTTTTTTTAATATTCCTTTATGATTCACCCAACTGTTCCTTCAAAGCACGTTCCAACATATCCACAAAACTGCTGTGGAGAGGAAGGAACTTCCTTTTTATCCTTCAATCAGAGAAAATTCAATTCAGTGGGATCCTTTTCCATCATCACGGCTTCTGGACACTAAGGTAAACACCACAGTACAGACCCTTTTGCAGTGCATGCACAGACTATGTATCCACACACTACCTGATTTCTACTTCAGGTCTCATTACTGCACCTGCCCTACCAGATCCTGCCTTCAAACAGCTGAGGAGTGAGCACATAGTACTTTTGAAATACACATAAGTAAGGGATTGTCTCTGCCCTGTCTTTTGTAAAAGCTGCTTCTACAGGTGCCACATGGAATCTGACTGATGGCACCGTAACACAGCACAACAAGTAGGTTTGATGTCAGCACTTGGCTATCAAGGCACCAGGTACAGATTGTTTGGTGCCATTTGGGATGACTGTTTTGCACTGTCCCAGGCCTGGACCTGCATGGGTGGGAAGAAAGCAGGACTAATTTCTTACTGCTTGACCAATGCCCAGATTAACTGAGACATCTGTGTCACATCTTAAAAGGAGCTCTAAAGAAAACAGGAAAACAAAAAAAGTTAATCTCTTAGCAGCAATCTGTTCTCTGTACACATAACGTAAATTTCTACCAGCCTTAACAGAGCACCTGCACTACACCTGAAAAGTAAAAGGAGAACTGTAGCTAAATATTCTGGTTTTAACTCAGATGGCATTATTACATACCTAAGATACAACATACTTCGCTTGTCAATTTTGAATTTTTTAAGACAAAAGTTATTGAAGTACAATTGTGCAATTGTGTTCCCACAGGTATGTTTGCTTAGCACTTCCACAGCATAATACTACTAGATTTCTTAGAAAAGCATTTCAGTTTTCAATGGCTTGACTATATAAAAAAAGTACATACTTTTATTACTTTTTACACATTTAACATGTGAGGGATTTATGCAACTGAGTGTAACTCAACTTTGAAAATTACTTTTTTCTGGAAACACAATAAAGTGAATTATCTGAATAATAAAAACCCACAGTCTAAACCAGAATATAATACCGTGTCATAGTATGAAATGATTTTTATCTAACCAAATGGAAGAATGTCGAACAATGTTTATTTTTCATATGTTGTATGAAGTGAATAATGTACAATGCACAGCTGGAAATGCTGTCATCACTGGTCAGGTGCCCTGAAATTATGTAGCCTTCATATTACGCATACTGTTTTCATATTCACAGGCTAGTGGATGCCAGACTGGGGGAATTAACAGGCAAATGGAGTCAGCAGGTGTTGGACGTGCCTATTCCACTAACTCAGCATTGTACGACAGTGCAAATGGGCTTCACTACCACAGTGCACTGGTAACTTGGTTTAGGTGTTTACCATGAAAAAAAGCCACAGGATATTTCATCAAAGTAAAAAAGCCTGTTACACACCAGGAGTAGCTTTATAAGGCTACATTGCTCAGAAATATTCGGCAGTATTTAGCTGTTTGGGGGATTTTTAACTAAACCAGAAAGACCTTAATCCACTACATACTTGAGCCAAAAATAGTTCCAGTGATCATCTCATGTAACTTCCCAGCTATTAATACACCATACCAGCAAAATCCTTTCCACTTCATTTCTTTCCTTAAGAAGGAAAACATATTCGTTGTTGTAAATTCTGCTGATATCATCCTTCGCCCTTGCAAGTCTTTCCTGTTCTTCTTCCCACTTCTGCTGAGCATTATGAAATGTTTGCTCAGTCTCTGTTACTTTCTGCTGAAGTTTTTCATTGAGTTCTGTTGTTTACAGATAAAAAAAAGAAAAAGAAAAGTAGCACTTCAAAGCATGTTCAGAAAAAAATGTATAACAATCATCAGTTCTTCTGTGTATTGTGATACCCTGTGTTAACACTGGAGCATTAACATTTCCACTCCTGGAGAGCAGCATCTTCACTACAAAGCAGCTATCAAATTTTGTGTTCCTGCAGCAACTCTCACACAAGGACATAGGAAGGTTTTAGAGATTTTTACAAATTAAAACTCTTTTCCTCTTGGAAAAGAATAAGAAATTGAGTTAAAACTTTCAAGTGACATCTTGGATGACATAATTTCAGATTTCTACATTTGGCCAGCTAATTCCCAAATGCCATTTTTTATATAAGTATTAGCCTGTATCAACTAAATTTGAGGTCGGTTTAAGAGACAGTAAAGGCAGGCACCTGGCTCATGAAAGGGACTGTGGGAGGCAGGCTGGGCTAGAAAGCAAATGTTTAGCTTTTCCAAGGAAACTTACTGCTGCTCAAGAGACTTCAATCTTCAGCCCAGCAAATAACCCAAGGTAGGGGAGCACTGTATATACCCTTCTGTGAAAGCTTAAATGACATGAAAAGCTTCATTACCTACTAGCAGTTTTATAGGAACTTAGCTTTATTTTACTAATTGGTTTTCAGATGAAAGAACTTTGTATCAGCTTTTCATGTTACTGAATACAACCAGCTACATTGGCATTTCAGTGACCACCACTTTCTAACATACTTTTATTTCAAATTCTTCCCAGTTTTCTGAAATTTGTTCCTAGTCAGAGAAGGATGAAATGAACAGAAGAGGCACATGAAGACAAAACAGAGAATCAGTGGACACAATGATGGGAAAGGACTGTCAGACAGCTGAAAATGAAGCCTCAATGAGAACAGCAGAAAATCCGTTTGGAGGAAATTCTAAAGGGGGCAAGGCACAAATGAGGAGTTTGGTGTAAGGAGCTATGTTGGGTCACATCAAAGCACTACATGAGGTGAGAAAGGCTCCAAGTGATCAGTGAAAAAAAAGGAGTAAATTATAAAGTGCAAAATAAACACGATGATGATTTGGATTCTTCGGCACTTGTCACAGAAAAACACAGAGAAACTTGTCACAGAGAAATTTCAATCAATGGAACTTACTGTCAGTTAACACAATACTAAACACTGACTCTGGTATTGAAGTTAACACACACACGTATTTAAGAAAACACCCCTTGCCTCTACCAAACCTCTCCCACCCTCTTTTAGTTCTCCAGTCCCCGCATCGCACATTACCCCAGTCCCTTCAGGAAGGTGACAGACAGCCCAGCAAACTGGGGTCTTTGTGCTATAGTTCCTCCATCAGCACCAGTCCTTTCTGAGCCCTGCCTCTTGATGCCTGCAGGGGTGGTCACTGCATTGGCCTCAAGCCCTGCTCAGGCTGGTGCTCTGTCCCTGTCTCTCCCGCTGTTTCTCTTTCTCTTCCTCTTGGCATTTACAACCCTTTGCAGAGGCACCTCTTATGGCCAGTTTGGTCTCTGGAGGTGGGTTGGCTTTCCTGTTGTGGAGCTGGGCAGACCCAGACCTCTGTCCTTCTGCAAAGGTGCACCCACAACCAACACCTGCCAGCTGCGCCCAATACAACAGCCAATGACCTTTCTAAACGATGAAGTGAATCACAAAGGATTTTAAAATATGCACACACTACTCACTTCTAAACTGGCAAGGAAACTAGCAGTAAAGTCAGCACACACAGAAAGAAACACAACTTTCCTCTAGGTGAGAAACTATCAGTTCAAGTCTTCAGCTTGCAATCACAGAGAAATTTCCTAAGGGGAAAAAAATGCCTTCTTCCTGTTTGCAATCCGTAAAATTTTTTATTTTTCATGTGTTCTCCAAAGGAGTGAAAGTTCAGCTTTCCCATTATCTTAGAAACACCTAAGTACTTGCAAGATTCAGAGTCTACTTCCATTCTTGGAAGGTTAAAATCTTCAAGACCCGTGCTCCAAACTCTTCACTGAACATCAAGGTTCATCAAACTCACAAATACATCTCCTGTCCTAGATTAAAAAGATATTATACTAGTTTAAGTAACTAAAAATGTGCCTCACTTACTAGTAAGAATGAGAACTATCTCTCTGTTTGAGGAATATTAAGGAAATCTGAGTTTCTGAATATAGAAGTAGTAGGAAGAGAAAGGTCTAGGTAAAAAATTTCCCTTTTTCCCTTCCACATACTACTACCACAACACACATTACCTATAAAAACAAAGACAACAAGTAGAAAATAAATGAGACATGAACAATGAAAAGCTTGAAACATTTGAAAAATGAAAGAAATTAGCACTATGATGAGAACTTCTGGAAAAAAGTTGCTGGAAACAGCTCAAATGAACAGGAATGGATTTTTTTTCTTCTGAAATGGAAAAGAAAGAACTACTGGACACAAAGACAACCAGGATGTGGAGACAGCCACCATGATTACAATTCTGTGCACAGACAGCACTGAAGGAAAGAATAACAAAAGGTAAGGGGTAAGAGGAAAAAAGGGTTGATAGTCTCACCAGGTTAGTTTTAACTCACACATAAGACAGTAAGAGTATTGTACACTCATGAGTTTTCAAAAGCTCAAAAGGATAGGAGATGGGAAAGATGAGATCCAAGAAAAACAGCAGTAACTAGAAAGTTTAATTAAGTCCCTGCTTCTCATTCATCTTACTGACTTGGAACTGACTTAGCCTTTTATTCCATCTTTGCTTCTTTGAAACTTACCTTGCAGTTCCACAAGTTTGTATTTTGCATCACTTAACTCCTCTTCTGCAGTACACATTTTCAGATGGGCACCTTTTCTGGCAACTGCCAATTCATACTCCAGACCTTGCCGAAGAGCCTCTCCTCTCTCAAATTCTGACCGTAATTTGATTATCTGGCTTTTATAGTTGGACACCTAGAAAATAAATTTGTTACAGAAAACTGGTAACAATGTTCATTTGAAAATGTGCAGCACGTTAGAGAAACACACCTATGGAATATTTTTGAAAGGTATTTTGAACTGCATTCACAATCACCATCTTATTCCACTTTTATTTGAAATATAGACTTGCGACTGCACATTTATGCATACTTTGCTACTCCTACTTTTTTATGCAAACTGATCCTTTTCGCAGATGAATTTCATGTACCTGTAGGACACCTTTAAGAAAAGCTTGTTTCAGACACTGCCTGACTTTGATGGCCTCTTGTATGGCAGGGGCTGTGTTATTTATTTGTCTCAAAGCTTGCTGAGCCACAGGATGACTCTGGCCAAGGAAATGCTCTAGTTAATGATCGAGATCCTTTCTGAACTGCCGAGATAATGAGGCACTATTGTCCACTAAGATTCCACCGAAATTCTCCAGCTGCCAAGATAACAAAACTCCACTGTGTACCACAAATCTCCGGCCACACTTGGACCACAACTTGTGGACACTTGTGAGGTGCCTGCACTGGGAGTCCCTACGGGCTGACACAGTAACTCAAGAGGAGCTGACCAATCAATGCCTTGGCACAATTCCCATAAAGAAGGACCAACATACAGAGTGTGTGTGTGTGTGTGTCCACCCACCATGGAAGAAGAGATGACTGTGGAACATCAGAACGCAGCTGGATCCACAGTGGAGACTAGCTCTGCTCTGGCAACTCAACTCTTGTTTACTTTCCTATCCTGTTTCTAACTCTCCTACCACCCCTTCTCTCCCCCTTGTGTGACCAATAATAAAATCTCACTCACTAACGGTATTTGACCTCATTTGTGTTTTAATTCACTCTAGGGGAATAGATCAAGCCCTCCCGTGTCTTATCAGACTGGGACAGCACTTTAAACATATCCGTTTTTCCAAAAATACACTACCTTCAGAAAATTAACATTGTAATACTATCATATTCCTGCACCTCGGAGGAAAAAAATGCAGCAACAGAAACACTATATTCCACAGACAACTTTCTGGTAACTTTCTTTAACACTCAGGAAAACAGTCATGTTATGATACTTTACTATCAGACATCTAATAACTCCCAAGTACACATATAAGCATAAAATTCAGTCCAATAATGTTCAGCAGTCAAGCAGAAATGCTTCAAAAAGGGATCTTATACAGACTAAGAAACATAATCTAATCTTTGCCACCAAAAACTAGATCCAGAAAATCAAATTCAAGCTATTTCAACACAAGAAGATGTGTATTTCTTCAGAACGTGTACAAAGTAGCAACATCCTTGTTAACAAGAACTTCGTTCATGGGAAACAATTTAGCCACATTACAAAGGTTTTACTGGATGCTGCTGTAGCAAACTAGTATTGAAATGAAGTAGCAGCAAGAAAATGATTACCCTTCTCTTTATGTTGAATATCAGCTTTCTGACTAGCAAACATAAGAAAACCCACTGAGTACAGCACTAGTTGTAATCAGTTTCAGTTTATTGCTACTAGGCACACTTCCCATACTTGCTAATGCAAATCTGGCAGTTGATAACCTGGCTTAAATTGTGCTGCTGCAGAAGTATTATTACCACCATAGGAAACAATTCTGCTCATAGCAGTCTGCTAGGGGCAGTTTATGCAGATGCTTATTCATCTTGGTTTTGCCTAAATCCAGTCAAAAAAAACTAGTTACAGTTCCATGTTCATTTATTATCTCAGTATGTATCTCATTAAGAGATGTCTGCTTCTCCTACAATGACTTGCCCTTGTGCTTCAGTTAACTCCTCATCTTCCCACAGCCCCATCAACTGTGGGATCATTCTATAAAACAGATCCTTGGAATTATCAGGATTAAAACAAACAAACAAACCAACCACCCCGACATTGAGCTGGCAGTGCACAAGATTGTTCTGCACTGTATTGCTGTAGTGAAGTGCTCGAGTTACCTGCACACACCTTTAACTATTAACAATGACAGTAGAAGTGCTAACAGCTCCTATGAGCAGGTATGAGAGGTCTGTACAGTGACACCTTCCTTGTTATTTTCCAGCTTTTGATCCACCACGTGAGAGCATGGTTTTAATGAAACAAGATTACTTTATTCCAAGAGTTAAATAAAGCAAATAAATTTTTAAAAAAAGGCTTTACTTCTTGATTGTGTTGAATGGTCAAGTCTAAATTTTCTTTTTTAGCTTGAAGAAGTTTCCATCTCAGGTCTAAAACAGCATCCAATTCTGATTCATTGTTGTTCCGTAGTAACTCACGTTCCATGTTACGTAAGCTGCAAAATATGAATGTTTTCAAAAGACATGAGTATTCCTTTTGAGTTTAATGCCTCCTTATTTCAATTATCAGATTGTGGGTCCAAAATTCTGAACATTCATGTAAGTAAAATTATGCCATGCAGTTGTCATCATACTATAGCTCTTAGAAAAAAAATGGTTATAGAGATATATATTGCTTACTGTACAAGGTATGAGAGACAGAGCAGCAGGAACTTAAAACAGCTGTGCACTTCGGATTTCCCAAAATTGATTTAAGCATGTTTTTTATTATTTTTCATTATTATTAAGTCAAGAAACTTGCAGCATCACTTCAATTACATACATTAAAATGCCTAGTAAGTCTGTGTCTGTCACTGCAGTAAGGCTCATTTTTTAACATGGACTACCATCTAAAAAACATCTCTGTCATGAAACAAATGCACAAATGGGGAGCAAACCTCACTCTTCCACATTTTGTTTTCAAAGATATATACACATTTAAAAGACAGGCAAGTAATTGTTGACAAACAAATTAAAGGTCTAGTCCTCTAAAATACCCCATATCTTCACTTCCACTACTATTTCAGTCTAAAGAACATCTCTTTGGCAGTTAGCAGGATCTGCCCTTGAGCACCACAAGCAATATTAAAATAATCAAAACAAGCTTTTATATAGAGCGAAAAATAAGTCTAAAACTACATATTTAGTTAACTAGTTTAATAATCTTACAAGCAATTATTATCACTTCAAACCGAACAACATCGAAATTATTTCAGAAGCTGAAAATCAGTGTTCACACTATTTGATATGTCAGGTTTCATACTATTTAATTATGTAAGACTGACTGCAATAATCAGTTGTTCACATAAAAGTGCAAGCTGTCAGGGCCACTAAATATGAAATATACTGCAAAAAGAAACACGATTAAATTAACCACAAAGATGGCATCATTTCATGCAGAACTGAAAATGCTCAATAAAATAGTTTACCTTTGCCTACATGAAGTCTTACATATTAATTACAGAAACAAGAGTATACTGGGATTTAATTAATTGAGGTTTTTCAAGACAAAAAATTACTCCTAGATTTGTGCACAGGCATCATCGACATTTTTCATGACTGTGAATTTTACCTGATGATATACGTTTTCTCATACAAGTTGTCCAGCAAAAAAGACACAAATGTCAACAACAAGGGGAACAGTAACCTAGATTAAATGCTGACACTACTAAAAAGAAATTATCAAATTTCAGGGGTTTAGCTGCAGCCTATAAATATTTTATAAGTCAATAAATACTGTCTAATCTCCATTTAAAACAAGACAGCCTTCATCTGTGAGACCAAAATAATTTTATGTCATTAGTAATTGTTCCACAGGGTGCTATGTACTTAACACATTTTGTATTTTTAAGAAATACAGGAGATAAGGATCATTAAAACCTACATGTACTGCAAGAAAACCACAGGCACATTATTAGCTTGCGGTGTTTACTATGGGAGCCATACCCAGAGGAATCAACATGACTGAAATGGCAAAAGATCAGCACCCACATAAAGAAAAATCACATATTATTTTAAGCAATTCTAAGCCACTGCAGTAAGAAAAGGCAGAAAGTAAGGAAATAAGAAGAATCTGAACAGTCAAAGCATCTGGAAACTGCATAAAGATTTGTTTGTGGACATCATATCATGGGCTTGGTAGACCTTTACTTTTCCATGGTGATGCCGAGAAAAGGCTGGAAAA